>NC_073234.2:67801666-68104696 GCF_029281585.2 Gorilla gorilla gorilla | reverse complement strand
ACAAAGCTGGTTTAATTTTTGTTAAAAGGCTCTCTAGTTTCTGTGTGTCTTTTTAATAGCATCTTTGGAGTCTTCACTCAACAGAGAGCCAAGATGTCTTTCATCTTCTTAAAGTAAGCAATTTAATGCCTTTAAAATAATACTTCTGGAGTAGACACTATAAGTAAAAAGAAAAATACACATCATGGTGCTTAATTACACTATGATTATTCTGATAGTAAGATAAGGATTGTATATCAGCAACTTAATTTTGGGATAGGAAAATTTGTTTAATGAGAAGTTCTTTATCCCACAATTAGACAATTATGTAGTTACATTATGTTTTTAAGACAACACATATTTGTGTGATGAAGAGGATCAGTTTCTTTCAATGGTTCCTTAGAAAATCTTTTTTTTTAAATTATGCTTTAAGTTCTGGGGTACATGTGCAGGACGTGCAGCTTTGTTACATAGTTATTATACATGTGCCATGGTGGTTTGCTGCACCCATCAACGCATCATCTACATTAGGTATTTCTCCTAATGCTATCCCTCCCCCACTCCCCCACCCCCCAACAGGCCCCAGTGTGTGATGGCCCCCACCCCCAGTGTCCATGTGTTCTAATTGTTCAACTCCCACTTATGAGTGAGAACATGTGATGTTTGGTTTTCTGTTCTTTTGTTAGTTTGTTGAGAATGATGGTTTCCAGCTTCATCCATGTCCCTGCAAAGGACACTAACTAATCCTTTTTTATGGCTGCATAGTATTCCCTGGTATGTATGTGCTACATTTTCTGTATCTAGTCTATCATTGTTGGACATTTGGGTTGGTTCCAAGTCTCTGCTATTGTGAACAGTGCTGCAATAAACATATGTGTGCATGTGTCTTTATAGTAGAATTATTTATAATCCTTTGGGTAGATACCCAGTAATGGGATTGCTGGGTCAAATGGTATTTCTGTTTCTAGATCCTTGAGGAATCACCACACTGTCTTCCACAATGGTTGAACTAATTTACACTCCCACCAACAGTGTAAAAGCATTCCTATTTCTCCATATCCTTTCCAGCATCTGTTGTTTCCTCACTTTTCAATGATTGCTATCATAACAGGCAATGAGATGGTATCTCACTGTGGTTTTGATTTGCATTTCTCTAATGACCAGTTATGATGAACTTTTTTTCATATGTGTGTTGGCTGTATAAATGTCTTCTTTTCAGAAGTGTCTGTTCATATCCTTCACCCACTTTTTGATGAGGTTTTTTTTATTATAAATTTAAGTTCTTTGTAGATTCTCGATATTAGCTCTTTATCAGATGGATAGATTGCAAACATTTTCTCCCATTCTGTAGGTTGCCTGTTCACTCTGATGATAGTTTCTTTTGCTGTGTAGAAGCTCTTTAGTTTAATTACATTCCATTTGTCAATTTTGGCTTTTGTTGCCTTTGCTTTTGGTGTTTTAGTCATGAAGTCTTTGCCCATGTCTATGTCCTGAATGGTATTGCCTAGGTTTTCTTCTAGGGTTTTTATGGTTTTAGGTCTAACATGTAAGTCTTTAATCCATCGTCAGTTAATTTTTCTATAAGGTGTAAGGAAGGGATCCAGTTTCAGCTTTCTGCGTATGGCCAACCAGTTTTCCCAGCACCATTTATTAAATAGGGAATCCTTTCCCCATTGCTTGTTTTTGTCAGGTTTGTCAAAGATCAGATGGCTATAGATGCGTGATGTTATTTCTGAGGCCTCTGTTCTGTTCCATTGGTCTATATATCAGTTTTGGTACCAGTACCATGCTGTTTTGGTTACTGTAGCCTTGTAGTACAGTTTGAAGTCAGGTAGCATGATGTCTCCAGCTTTGTTCTTTTTGCTTAGGATTGTCTTGGCTATGTGGGCTCCTTTTTTGGTTCCATATGAAATTTAAAGGAGTTTTTTCTAATTCTGTGAAGAAAGTCAATGGTAGCTTGATGGGGACAGCATTGAATCTATAAATTACTTTGGGCAGTATGGTCATTTTCACGATATTGATTCTTCCTATCCATGAGCATGAAATGTTTTTCCATTTGTTTGTGTCCTCTCTTATTTCCTTGAGCAGTGGTTTGTAGTTCTCTTTGAAGAGGTCCTTCACATCCCTTGTAAGTTGGATTCCTAGGTATTTTATTCTCTTTGTAGCAATTTTGAATGGGGGTTCACTCATGATTTGGCTCTCTGTCTGTTCTTGGTATATAGGAATGCTTGTGATATATGCACATTGATTTTGTATCCTGAGACTTTGCTGAAGTTGCTTATCAGCTTAAGGTGATTTTAGGCTGAGACAATGGGGTTTTCTAAATATACAATCATGTCATCTTTAAACAGAGACAATTGACTTCCTCTTTTTCTAATTGAATACCCTTTATTTCTTTCTATTTCTTGATTGCCCTGGCCAGAACTTCCCATACTATGTTGAATAGGAGTGGTGAGAGAGGGCATCCTTGTCTTATGCCAGTTTTCACAGGGAAAGCTTCCAGTTTTTGCCCATTTAGTATGACATTGGCTGTGGGTTTGTCATAAATAGCTCTTATTATTTTGAGATACATTCCACCAATAGCTAGTTTATTAAGAGTTTTTATCATGGAGGGCTGTTGGATTTTGTCAAAGGCCTTTCTGCATCTATTGAGATAATCATGTGGTTTTTGTCATTGGTTCTGTTTATGTGATGGGTTACATTTATTGATTTGCATATGTCGAACCAGTCTTGCATCCCAGGGATGAAGCTAACTTGATCATGGTGGACAAGCTTTTTGATGTGTTGCTGGATTCGGTTTGCTAGTATTTTACTGAGGATTTTTGCATCGATATTCATCAGGGATATTGGCCTGAAATTTCCTTTTTTTGTTGTGTCTCTGCCAGGTTTTGGTGTCAGGATGATGCTGGCCTCATGAAATGAATTAGGGAGGATTCCCTTTTTGTCTATTGTTTGGAATAGTTTCAAAAGGAATGGTACCATCTCCTCTTTGCACCTCTGATAGAATTCGGCTGTGAATCCATCTGGTCCTGGACTTCTTTTGGTTGGTAGGCTATTAATTACTGCCTCTATTTCAGAACTTGTTATTGGTCTATTCAAGGATTTGACTTCTTCCTGGTTTAGACTTGGGAGGGTGTATGTGTCTGGCAGGTGCTGCTCCAGGACAAAGTTTCCAGAGGAAAGAACAGGCTCTGCTAAGGGTCAGACTGCCTCCTCAAGTGGGTCCCTGACCCCCATATCTCCTGATTGGGAGACACCTCCCAGTAGGGGCCGACAGACACCTCATACAGGAGAGCTCTGGCTGGCATCTGGTGCGTGCCCCTCTGGGACGAAGCTTCCAGAGAATGGAATAGGCAGCAATCTTTGCTGTTGTGCAGCCTCTGCTGGTGATATTCAGGCAAACAGGGTCTGGAGTGGACCTCCAGCAAACTCCAGCAGACCTGCAGTAGAGGGGCCTGACTGTTAGAAGGAAAACTAACAAACAGAAAGGAATAGTATCAACATGAACAAAAAGGACATCCACTCAGAGACCCCATCCAAAGGTCACAAACATCAAAGACCAAATGTAGATAAATCCACGAAGATGGCGAGAAACCAGCGCAAAAAGGCTGAAAATTCCAAAAACCAGAATTCCTCTTCTCCTCCAAAGGATCACAACTCATTGCCAGCAAGGGAACAAAACTGGGTGGAGAATGAGTTTGACTAATTGACAGAAGTAGGCTTCAGAAGGTGAGTAATAACAAACACCTCCGAGCTAAAGGAGCATGTTCTCACCCAATGTAAGGAAGCTAAGAGCCTTGAAAAAAGGTTAGAGGAATTGCTAACTGGAATAACCAGTTTAGAGAAGAACATAAATGACTTGGCGGAGCTGAAAAACACAGCACGAGGACTTCCTGAAGCATACACAAGTATCAATAGCTGAACTGATCAAGTGGAAGAAAGGATATCAGAGATTGAAGATAAACTTAATGGAATAAAGCATGAAGACAAAATTAAAGAAAAAAGAATGAAAAGGAATGAATGAAGCCTCCAAGACATGTGGGACTATGTGAAAAGACAAAACCTACATTTGATTGGTGTACCTGAAAGTGACGAGGAGAATGGAACCAATAATATCTTCAGGATATTATCCAGGAGAAATTCCCCAACCTAGCAAGACAGGCCAACATTCAAATCAGGAAATACAGAGAACACCACAAAGATACCCCTGGAGAAAAGCAACCCCAAGACGCATAATCGTCAGATTCACCAAGGTTGAAATGAAGGAAAAAATGTTAAGGGCAGCCAGAGAGAAAGGTCGGGCTACCCACAAAAGGAAGCCCATCAGACTAACAGCGGATCTCTCGGCAGAAACCCTACAAGCCAGAAGAGAGTGAGGGGCAATATTCAACATTCTTTTTTTCTTTTTTTTCCATTGGAGAAATCCCTTTAATTGTAGGGATTGACAGTATGTTTCCCCTTCTCTATCTCCTCTCCTCTTTTTTTTTTTAAATTTTATTATTATACTTTAAGTTTTAGGGTACATGTGCACAATGTGCAGGTTTGTTATATATGTATACATGTGCCATGTTGGTGTGCTGCACCCATTAACTCGTCATTTAGCATTACGTGTATCTCCTAATGCTATCCGTCCCCTTCTCCCCACCCCACAACAGTCCCTGGAGTGTGATGTTCCCCTTCCTGTGTCCATGTGTTCTCATTGTTCAATTCCCACCTATGAGTGAGAACATGCGGTGTTTGGTTTTTTTGTCCTTGCGATAGTTTGCTGAGAATGATGGTTTCCAGTTTCATCCATGTCCCTACAAAGGACATGAACTCATCATTTTTTATGGCTGCATAGTGTTCCATGGTATATCTGTGCCACATTTTCTTAATCCAGTCTATCATTGTTGGACATTTGGGTTGGTTCCAAGTCTTTACTATTGTGAATAGTGCCACAATAAATATACATGTGCATGTGTCTTTATAGCAGCATGATTTATAGTCCTTTGGGTATATACCCAGTAATGGGATGGCTGGGTCAAATGGTATTTCTAGTTCTAGATCCCTGAGGAATCGCCACACTGACTTCCACAATGGTTGAACTAGTTTACAGTCCCACCAACAGTGTAAAAGTGTTCCTATTTCTCCACATCCTCTCCAGCACCTGTTGTTTCCTGACTTTTTAATGATTGCCATTCTAACTGGTGTGAAATGGTATCTCATTGTGGTTTTGATTTGCATTTCTCTGATGGCCAGTGATGATGAGCATTTTTTCATGTGTTTTTTGGCTGCATAAATGTCTTCTTTTGAGAAGTGTCTGTTCACATTCTTTGCCCACTTTTGATGGGTTTGTTTGTTTTTTTCTTGTAAATTTGTTTGAGTTCATTGTAGGTTCTGGATATTAGCCCTTTGTCAGATGAGTAGGTTGCGAAAATTTTCTCCCATTTTGTAGGTTGCCTGTTCACTCTGATGGTAGTTTCTTTTGCTGTGCAGAAGCTCTTTAGTTTAATTAGGTCCCATTTGTCAATTTTGGCTTTTGTTGCCATTGCTTTTGCTGTTTTAGACATGAAGTCCTTGCCCATGGCTATGTCCTGAATGGTATTGCCTGGGTTTTCTTCTAGGGTTTTTATGGTTTTAGGTCTAACATGTAAGTCTTTAATCCATCTTGAATTAATTTTTGTATAAGGTGTAAGGAAGGGATCCAGTTTCAGCTTTCTACATATGGCTAGCCAGTTTTCCCAGCACCATTTATTAAATAGGGAATCCTTTCCCCATTGCTTGTTTTTGTCAGGTTTGTCAAAGATCAGATGGTTGTAGATATGTGGCATTATTTCTGAGGGCTCTGTTCTGTTCCATTGATCTATACTTCTGTTTGGGTACCAGTACCATGCTCTTTTGGTTACTGTAGCCTTGTTGTATAGTTTGAAGTCAGGTAGAATGATGCCTCTGGCTTTGTTCTTTTGGCTTAGGATTGACTTGGCGATGCGGGCTCTTTTTTGCTTCCATATGAACTTTAAAGTAGTTTTTTCCAATTCTGTGAAGAAAGTCATTGGTAGCTTGATGGGGATGGCATTGAATCTATAAATTACCTTGGGCTGTATGGCCATTTTCACGATATTGATTCTTCCTACCCATGAGCATGGAATGTTCTTCCATTTGTTTGTATCGTCTTTTATTTCATTGAGCAGTGGTTTGTAGTTCTCCTTGAAGAGGTCCTTCACATCCCTTGTAAGTTGGATTCCTAGGTATTTTATTCTCTTTGAAGCAATTGTGAATGGGAGTTCACTCATGATTTGGCTCTCTGTTAGTCTGTTATTGGTGTATAAGAATGCTTGTGATTTTTGTACATTGATTTTGTATCCTGAGACTTTGCTGAAGTTGCTTATCAGCTTAAGGAGATTTTGGGCTGAGACAATGGGGTTTTCTAGATATACAATCATGTCATCTGCAAACAGGGACAATTTGATTTCCTCTTTTCCCAATTGAATACCCTTTATTTCCTTCTCCTGCCTAATTGCCCTGGCCAGAACTTCCAACACTATGTTGAATAGGAGTGGTGAGAGAGGGCATCCCTGTCTTGTGCCAGTTTTCAAAGGGAATGCTTCCAGTTTTTGCCCATTCAGTATGATATTGGCTGCGGGTTTGTCATAGATAGCCCTTATTATTTTGAGATACCTCCCATCAATACCTAATTTATTGAGAGTTTTTAGCATGAGGGGTTGTTGAATTTTGTCAAAGGCCTTTTCTGCATCTATTGAGATAATCATGTGGTTTTGTCTTTGGTTCTGTTTATATGCTGGATTACATTTATTGACTTGTGTATGTTGAAGCAGCCTTGCATCCCAGGGATGAAGCCCACTTGATCATGGTGGATAAGCTTCTTGATGTGCTGCTGGATTCAGTTTGCCAGTATTTTATTGAGGATTTTTGCATCAATGTTCATGAAGGGTATTGGTCTAAAATTCTCTTTTTTTGTTGTGTCTCTGCCAGGCTTTGGTATCAGGATGATGCTGGCCTCATAAAATGAGTTAGGGAGGATTCTCTCTTTTTCTATTGATTGGAATAGTTTCAGAAGTAATGGTACCAGTTCCTCCTTGTACCTCTGGTAGAGTTTGGCTGTGAATCCATCTGGTCCTGGACTTTTTTTGTTGGTAAGCTATTAATTATTGCCACAATTTCAGAGCCTGTTACTGGTCTATTCAGAGATTCAACTTCTTCCTGGTTTAGTCTTGGGAGGGTGTATGTGTCGAGGAATTTATCCATTTCTTCTAGATTTTCTAGTTTATTTGCATAGAGGTGTTTGTAGTATTCTCTTATGGTAGTTTGTATTTCTGTGGGATCGGTGGTGATATCCCCTTTATCATTTTTTATTGCATCTATTTGATTCTTCTCTCTTTTCTTCTTTATTAGTCTTGCTAGTGATCTATCAATTTTGTTGATCTTTTCAAAAAACCAGCTCCTGGATTCATTAATTTTTTGAAGGGTTTTTTGTGTCTCTATTTCCTTCAGTTCTGCTCTGAATTTAGTTATTTCTTACCTTCTGCTAGCTTTTGAATGTGTTTGCTCTTGCTTTTCTAGTACTTTTAATTGTGATGTTAGGGTGTGAATTTTAGATCTTTCCTGCTTTCTCTTGTGGGCATTTAGTGCTATAAATTTCCCTCTACACACTGCTTTGAATGTGTCCCAGAGATTCTGGTATGTTGTGTCTGTGTTCTTGTTGGTTTCAAAGAACATCTTTATTTCTGCCTTCATTTCATTATGTACCCAGTAGTCACTCAGGAGCAGGTTGTTCAGTTTCCATGTAGTTAAGCGGTTTTGAGTGAGTTTCTTAATCCTGAGTTCTAGTTTGATTGCACTGTGGTCTGAGAGACAGTTTGTTATAATTTCTGTTCTTTTACATTTGCTGAGGAGTGCTTTACTTCCACCTATGTGGTCAGTTTTGGAATAGGTGTGGTGTGGTGCTGAAAAAAATGTATACTCTGTTGATTTGTGGTGGAGAGTTCTGTAGATGTCTATTAGGTCCACTTGATGCTGAGTTCAATTCCTGGGTATCCTTGTTAACTTTCTGTCTCGTTGATCTGTCTAATGTTGACAGTGGGGTGTAAAAGTCTCCCATTATTATTATGTGGGAGTCTAAGTCTCTTTGTAGGTCACTAAGGACTTGCTTTATGAATCTGGGTGCTCCTGTATTGGGTGCATATTTATTTAGGATAGTTAGCTCTTCTTGTTGAATTGATCCCTTTACCATTAAGTAATGGCTTTCTTTGTCTCTTTTGATCTTTGTTGGTTTAAAGTCTGTTTTATCAGAGACTAGGATTGCAACCCCTGCCTTTTTTTGTTTTCCATTTGCTTGGTAGATCTTCCTCCATCCCTTTATTTTGAGCCTATGTGTGTCTCTGCATGTGAGATGGTTTTCCTGAATACAGCACACTGATAGGTCTTGACTCTTTAGCCGATTAGCCAGTCTGTATCTTTTAATTGAAGCATTTAGCCTATTTACATTTAAAGTCAATATTGTTATGTGTGAATTTGATCCTGCCATTATGATGTTAGCTGGTTATTTTGCTTGTTAGTTGATGCAGTTTCTTCCTAACCTTGATGGTCTTTACATTTTGGCATGATTTTGCAGTGGCTGGTACCGGTTGTTCCTTTCCATGTTTAGTGCTTCCTTCAGGAGATCTTTTAGGGCAGGCCTGGTGGTGACAAAATCTCTCAGCATTTGCTTGTCTGTAAAGGATTTTATTTCTCCTTCACTTATGAAGCTTAGTTTGGCTGGATATGAAATTCTGGGTTGAAAATTCTTTTCTTTAAGAATGTTGAATATTGGCCCCCACTCTCTTCTGGCTTGTAGAGTTTCTGCTGAGAGATTCGCTGTTAGTCTGATGGGCTTCCCTTTGTGGGTAACCCGACCTTTCTCTCTGGCTGCCCTTAACATTTTTTCCTTCATTTCAACTTTGATGAATCTGACAATTATGTGTCTTGGTGTTGCTCTTCTTGAGGAGTATCTTTGTGGCGTTCTCTGTATTTCCCAAATTTGAATGTTGGCCTGCCTTGCTAGATTGGGGAAGTTCTCCTGGATAATATCCTGCAGAGCGTTTTCCAACTGTTTTCCATTCTCCCTGTAACTTTCAGGTACACCAATCAGGCGTAGATTTGGTCTTTTCACATAGTCCCATATTTCTTGGAGGCTTTGTTCATTTCTTTTTATTTTTTTTTCTTTTTTCTCTGAACTTCGTTTCTCGCTTCATTTCATTCATTTCGTCTTCCATCACTGATACACTTTCTTCCAGTTGATCGCATCGGCTCCCGAGGCTTCTTCATTCTTCATGTAGTTCTCGAGCCTTGGTTTTCACCTCCATCAGCTTCTTCAAGGACTTCTCTGCATTAGTTATTCTAGTTAGCCATTCGTCTAATTTTTTTTCAAAGTTTCTAACTTCTTTGCCATTGGTTTGAATTTCCTCCTGTAGCTCAGAGTAGTTTGATCGTCTGAAGCCTTCTCCTCTCAACTCGTCAAAGTCACTCTCTATCCAGCTTTGTTCTGTTGCTAGTGAGGAGCTGCGTTCCTTTGGAGGAGGAGAGGCGCTCTGCTTTTTAGAGTTTCCAGTTTTTCTGCTCTGTTTTTTCCCCATCTTTGTGGTTTTATCTACTTTTGGTCTTTGATGATGGTGACATACAGATGGGTTTTTGGTGTGGATATCCTTTCCATTTGTTAGTTTGCCTTCTAACAGACAGGACCCTCAGCTGCAGGTCTGTTGGAGTTTGCTAGAGGTCCACTCGAGACCCTGTTTGCCTGGGTGTCAGCAGTGGTGGCTGCAGAACAGCGGTGGCTGTAGAACAGCAGATTTTGGTGACCTGTAAATGCTGCTGCCCGATCATTCCTCTGGAAGTTTTGTCTCAGAGGAGTACCCGGCCGTGTGAGGTGTCAGTCTGCCTCTACTGGGGGGTGCCTCCCAGTTAGGGTGCTCGGGGGTCAGGGACCCACTTGAGGAGGCAGTCTGCCCGTTCCCAGATCTCCAGCTGCATGCTGGGAGAACCACTACTCTCTTCAAAGCTGTCAGACAGGGACATTTAAGTCTGCAGAGGTTACTGCTGTCTTTTTGTTTGTCTGTGCCCTGCCCCCAGAGGCGGAGCCTACAGAGGCAGGCAGGCCTCCTTGAGCTGTGGTGGGCTCCACCCAGTTCGAGCTTCCTGGCTGCTTTGTTTACCTAATCAAGCCTGGTCAATGGCAGGCGCCCCTCCCCCAGCCTTGCTGCAACCTTGCAGTTTGATCTCAGACTGCTGTGCTAACAATCAGTGAGACTCTGTGGGCGTAGGAGCCTCTGAGCCAGGTGCAGGATATAATCTCCTGGTGTGCCGTTTTTTAAGCCCGTTGGAAAAGCGCCGTATTAGGGTGGGAGTGACCCGATTTTCCAGGTGCCATCTGTCACCCCTTTCTTTGACTAGGAAAGGGAACTCCCTGACCCCTTGCACTTCCCGAGTGAGGCAGTGCCTCCCCCTGCTTTGGTTCATGCACAGTGTGCTGCAGCCACTGTCCTGTACCCACTGTCTGGCACTCCCTAGTGAGATGAACCTGGCACCTCAGATGGAAATGCAGAAATCACCCATCTTCTGCGTCGCTCACGCTGGGAGCTGTAGACTGGAGCTGTTCCTATTTGGCCATCTTGGCTCCATCCCTCAACATTCTTAAAGTAAATAATTTTTAACCCAGAATCTCACATCCAGCCAAATTAAGCTTCATAAGTGAAGAAGAAGTAAAATCCTTTACAGACAAACAAATGCTGAGAGGTTTTGTCACCACCAGGCCTACCTTACAAGAGCTCCTGAAGGAAGCACTAAACATGAAAAGGAACAACCGGTACCAGCCACTGCAAAAACATACCAAACTGTAAGGACCATTGACACTATGAAGAAACTGCATCAATTAATGGGCAAAATAACCAGCTAGCATCATAATGACAGGATCAAATTCACACATAACAATATTAACCTTAAATGTGAATGGGCTATATGCCCCAATTAAAAGACACAGACTGGCAAATTGAACAGAGTCAAGACCCATCTGTGTGCTGCGTTCAGGAGACCCATCTCACATGCAAAGAAACACATAGGCTCAAAAAGAAGGGATGGAGGAATATTTACCAAGCAAATGGAAAGCAAGAAAAAGCAGGGGTTGCAATCCTAGTCTCTGATAAAACAGACTTTAAACCAACAAAGTTCAAAAGAGACAAAGAAGGGCAAGGAATCAATGCAACAAGAAGAGCTAACTATCCTAAATATATATGCACCCAATACAGGAACACCGAAATTCGTAAAGCAAGTCCTTAGAGACCTACAAAGAGACTTAGACTCCCACACAGTAATAATGGGAGACTTTAACACCCACTGTCAATATTAGACAGATCAATGAGACAGAAATTTAACAAGGATATCCAGGACTTGAACTCATCTCTGGACCAAGCGGACCTAATAGACATCTACAGAACTCTCCACCCCAAATCAACAGAATATACATTCTTCTCAGCACCACATCTCACTTATTCTAAAATATACCACATAATTGGAAGTAAACACTCCTCAGCAAATGCAAAAGAACAGAAACCACAACAGTCTCTCAGACCACAGTGCAATCAAATTAGAACTCAGGATTAAGAAACTCACTCAAAACTGCACAACTACATGGAAACTGGACAACCTGCTCCTGAATGACTACTGGGTTAACAATGAAATTCAGGCAGAAATAAAGGTGTTCTTTGAAACCAATGAGAACAAAGACACAACGTACTAGAATCTCTGGGACACATTTAAAGCAGTGTGTAGAGGGAAATTTATAGCACTAATTGCCCACAAGAGAAAGCAGGAAGGATCTAAAATCAGCACCCTAACATCACAATTTAAAGAACTAGAGAAGCAAGAGCAAACAAATTCAAAAGCTAGCAGAAGACAAGAAATAACTAAGATCGGGGCAGAACTGAAGGAGATAGAGAAAAAAAAACCCTCCTTAGACAATCTTGTAAGTCTAAGAGCTTATTGGCAATTTCAATTGTCTATTTACTTGTCTTATACCCTTCTAGACTTGAGAGTGGGGACTGGTCTTGTTAACCATTTGTCCCTAGCAGCTAATATAGTAAACGATATATAAAAGTTACAGATATTAGCTATTTGGAAACTATTTTGAACTAAAAATTGCTACAGATTGACATTTCAACTATTGAAATGGCTGAATAGCCGTAGTAATTTTTTTTCACATATTACTGGATTAAGTATAAAGCAGAACATTCAAGATTTTCATGCCATTGTAAATGTTCTTTTACTTTTCGATCAATAGGATTCTCATATCAGAGTTGATCTAGTTTTTCATATTCTTGTAAACCATTTTAGACAATGCCTCACCAGTAAAAACCTACTCTTCTTTCTTTTGGCTTTAGAGCTATTTATTATAGATTTTTCAACCCAAAAATGCAGAAATCAACAGGAGCCTCATAACTGGCTAATTCTCAGGACAACAGGTAAAACCACTTCTTTTTTTATTTATTACTGTTCAATTGGTGTTTGTGTGAAGCAAATGATTATGAGCAATGTGTAATGCTGAGGGAAAGAGGAGTTATTGGTAATTTTTGGAGCATTAAGAGCTTCAAGAGCTTCTGAGAGAGATGTGCCTCCAATTTAGTTTCATAGGTTTTGAAATCTGTTCACTAATTAGTATGCAATTTTCTTAAAATTTTTTTCACCTCACAGAGAAGGCAAAATCATGAACATCACAACAAGCCTGAGAGCACTGTAAGTCACTGTCTGTTAGCAGCCTCCACAGACATATTCACAAACATACCCAAGTTGTTGTGGGATTCATACATACCCATAATTAGAGTGAAATCGTGAAGAACAATGAACGAAACATAAAATAACTGCGAAAGGGTTACTGATACTATTTTGTAGAACCCAGAGATGATGGAAAGAGAGAAAAAGGTATATACATCCAGCATGAATGCTACAAATAACATTAATTTAGATGTTGGTGTTTGCTAATGAAGATAAAGTCTGCAAATGAATAATTTTTATGAAACTTAATGTGAACATTGATTTGTAGGCATGTGTTTCAAATTCCAAACAGTAAAAAGTTAGAATTCTTTATTGCTGAAATATACAAATTATACTATCGTATCCTCCTAATTGATTTTAAAACATGCTATGCATTAATTTTAAATATATGAAAAAAATTACTGTACATAATTCCCAAATTTTAAATTCTTAGTATTTTTCATGCAAAATATATATACAACACAATGTTGCTCATGAGAAAATGTTGCATCATTGAACCCACTTTAAAGATAAAAAATAGAAGGCGTTTTTGAGTATGTTGGTGTTTTTCATTTCTGAACAAGTTTAGAATGGGTGAAATGAAGTGCGTTTTGGTGAGTGACTGGCATATAGATTTAATATGGTCTATGGAAGATTAAAAAAAATGAAAGCTTCTGTGTTAAGGATGGTTTCATAACTATTTATGTCAAAATTAACTGGGCATTTGCCTTAATTATATTTTTCTTCTTTTCTTATGGTGCAGAATAATTCTTAACTTTAATTTCTTGGTGAAAACTAGGTATTTAGTACTATAGTCTGTTATTTAAAGCACGTACAAGAAATCAATTTCTCACCACTCAGGGTTTCAGAATGACTTTGTTTTTATTTATAAATTATACATTTTATTATTTGAAAATATTATTAAAATAGTGTTTGTTGTGAAGAACAAAATGATGTAAGAGTATATAAAGCAAAAGCTTAAACTCTCCAAAACTCTTCCAACCTAAAGCAGTCATACTTTCTAGAAGAAATGACTTTTATAGAATGAATGGATCCTTCAAGGAATTTTCCTATAAAATTGTTTTTCAGGGGGCATTATTTTCCTATAAGTAGGGATCATGGCATTTTTCCATAGGACTGTATTATTTCAATGCAATTGCCATTTCTAAAAAGAAACAGCCTGTGAGTTTGACAATTTTTGGCTCAGATTTCTTGGATATTAAATGTGTTAATTAAGACTCTATTGGCTACAAAGACAGAAAACTCAATTCAGATTATTACAAAAAGAGATTTTTATTGACTCATAAAATTGAAATTCCGGAATAGATGCAATTTCAGGTTCACCTTAACTCGGGGGCTCAAATGACAGCATTGTGTTATTTCTTTTATAATGCGCCCTTCAGCTCTAAATGTTGGTTACATTTTCTGACAGGCATAGCTCCATAGTGGTAGGAGGGCGGCAGCAGCCCATGCCTTTGAATTACAATGCAGTTGCAAAAATGTGGTGCAGTGGTGAAAAACATTCTTCAAGTGTAGCAATGAAAAACATCCAAATGCAATAGTGAAGAATATTCATTTCCAGAATTGAATTCTATTGGTACTGATTAGCCTGACTTGGGTCACATACCCATTTGTATTAGTTCACTAGGACTGCCATAAAAAATGCCACAGACTGTGTTCTTCTGAAGCCCATCTCTTTGGCTTGCTTATGCATTGTGTCCCTACATGGTCACTCCTCTGTGTGTTCGTGTACTAATCACCTTTTTAAATAAGGATGCCAGTCATAATAAATTAGGGCCCATCTTAATGACCTCATTAACCTTAATTACTTTAAAAGGCCCATCTTTAAATGCAGTGACTTTCTGCGGTACCGAGGGTTAAGACTTCAACACGTGAATTTTGAGGGGCTACAGTTGAACCCAGGATAACATTCCTACAAATCCATTGTCACCAGGGGCTCATCCTAGGTCATATGCTACTTCTGGATTCAGCAGGAGAGTCAGGTGGACCTCTCTATTTCGAGAGGTGTGGGTCCCCAAGTGAAAACTGGCCACTACCATGAGCATTAGGATGAATGGATTCTTGCCAACCCAAACAAAACAATGTCCATTTCACTAAGAAAATACAGAAAAGGATTATAATATCAGTAGCAGTTATTTTGTGACAAATTACTGATGAATAAATAGTAAAGGAAGAAATAGGTTATTGAATTAAACTTTACGTTTTCACTTCACAAGAGAGAAAAATATTCTTTTTTTTTTTTTTTTTTTTTGAGTTGGAGTTTTACTCTTGTCTCCCAGGTGAGTGCAATGGCACAATCTTGGCTAACTGCAGCCTCCACTTCCCAGGTTCACATGATTCTCCTGCCTCAGCCTCCCGAGTAGCTGGGATTAAAGGTGCCTGCCACCACGCCTGGCTAGTTTTTGTATTTTTAGTAGAGATGGGGTTTTGCCATGTTGGCCAGGCTGGTCTCGAACTCCTGACCTCAGGTGATCTGCCTGCCTTGGCCTCCCAAAGTGCTGGGATCACAGGCATGAGCCACTGCCCCCGGCCGAAAAACATTATTCTTAAGAAAGGGGCAAAGTAGCAGAGTCACCAAAAACACTTTCAACAAAGAAAGATAATAACCTGGGAATATGTCCGTTCTGTTATCTGTCTTAAACTTACAGTAATCAAGCATTTTAGACTAGGGAAAAAGTAGCAATTAATATGGGGCTTTCTATAATGGGATATGACCTTGTTTATCTCGTTTATTTTATTTTTGGAAATACATGATTTTTTCTCCATAAATATAATCTTTTCTAATCACTCACTTACAAAATAACACAAACAAAATTAGCAAAACCTCCTAATACTCAGAGAAAGGAGCACAATAGAACAGAAAGCATTATTGGTGTCAAAATTTGGAAAGACTTAAATATTATAATATCCAAAGATCATGGCAAGCAGCACAACATATTTTTGACCAAATTAAAGATGATATCGGGAGCCAACACCCACATCTCCAGCTCCTAATAATATAATTTAATATGCTTAATAGACATGTCATAAAGATGTTTATACCACAGAAGCTTCACCTTTTTTGCAAGTCCATATGAACCTACAAAGAAAATCTCAATAAATTCTAGAAAGTAGAAAACCATAATCTCTTAATATAATTTAGTAAAACTAAATATACCTAGCAAAAGTAAAAACAAATGAAACAGTAACTTTAACCAACTCTTAGGTCAAATAGAAAATAAAAACTGAAATTGTAGAATATTTTGAAAGCAAACTACATATAAAATCTAAGGAAAAGAGAGTAATAATTATTCAGTATAGGACATTGAAAATTCAGTATAAAATATTGAAAAAATGCGTTCAAGAAAGCAAAAGAAAGGAGTGAATAAAGATTAAAACATAAATTAATAAATTAGAAATACAAAAATAGTAGAACTGATATGTCCAGGAGATTTAATACAATAATAACAAAATAAACCTATTCAAATAGGTACCTTTCCACTTAGCCTCATCGAGGGAGTGGTGGGAAGAGGGGAAAGCATAAATACATACACTTCTGGGTGAGGACAGGGAATGAACCACCAGATAGACATAATTAATGGGGCTACAAGAAAATGGTTTTCAAAATCTATGTTAGTAGATATAAAAAGCTCCTTGAAATGGATGATTTCCCAGGAAATATGTTACCCAAATTAACTCCTAAATGGAGAAAAAAATCAAAACACTCAATAGCCAAGAAGAAAATCAGAAAGTTGTCAAGAAAACCACTACCTTCATCTCCATCTACCATTTTTAAAAACAGAGACTTTGCATGTCTACAGTGTTCTAGGAGCCATATTTCTCATCTATAACATTGATATATTTGATATATTCGGGTTTGTTTTATCTGGTCTAGATATTTTAATTGGTTTAAGACATTTATTTTTTGATTAACACCCTCTTGTCTCTGGAATACAATGTCTGGTTTGAAAATTGTTCTTATTAATCACACAGTCTAGAATCACCTTGCTGAAGGGAAAGTTGTTATTCAATTACTCCATTTCCAAATTAGGAAATTATCTCTTTAATTATGATTATCAAGCAAACTAGCGGTAGAGCAAGCACTAGAAAAAGCTGATTACATATTTAGAGTAGAAGATGTAGGAAAAAGTTGCTTTGCCAGGTGTTGGATGATGGGAAAGTTGCTATTATGTAGTAATTCAAAGACAGGCTCTCCCATAAGTACTTTAACCTTAGTTAACAGTCTGAAGTGTTTTCAGGTTCTTATTGCTTTAAAACAGAGTAAGGAAGCAAATGTGTAAAACTACTTTAAAAACTTTCTGAGTTAGTAAAAATATGATCTGAGGAGGTTGCTTTTAAAATTAGAGCTGAGGGTAACAGATATCTCGAAAGTTGCAAAGTTGAGCAAATCTACAATAATTTAAAAGTGGTCCCCGAGAATTCCCAAGGGCATTATTTTTATGAAAAAATGGAATGATCAGTGTACAGCCTAGGTAAATAATAATGCTATATCCTGACATCACTGCACCATCAAAGTTGCCAAGAAAAGCAAGCTTGGAGGTAACTGCTGTATTTCCAAAAGATGAAAATGTTAAAGGTGTTTCAGAGATCTGTGGAAGTTATTTTTATTCATCAGAGAGATGCATTGATGAGGTGGTTTCATTGAATTAGTATTCTCCAAGAACCAGGTCCTTCAAGATTTAGAACACCATGCGTGAGGACTTTGACTTCTTGTCTCCTGTTTTCTCTTCTGACAAAGACTATGTTTTAGGACTGGGCCAAAAATCCTGTGAAGGTCAACCTTTGGTTGCACAAGTAAATCAGTATTATCCATAGATCTGGAAGAAGAACTTTAACATTTTCTTGTAAGTTCCATGAGGCTAGGGAGTTTTGCTTTTTTTGCTCAGTGTTATATTCCTGTGCCCATAACAGTGTCTATCACATAAGGCACATTCAAGAAACATTCATTAAATGAATAAACACACTATTTCTCTAATATTACTCACTTTTTATTTCACGTGTTTCGTTTAGGTTCCTGTCGTCTCTTGCCTGGGTTATCACAGCAGCCTTCAATCTAATTTCCTTGACTGCATTTTATCCCTACCTTTTATCATCATCTTTTAATCTAAAGCCACATCTAAAACGTAATGCTGATCTTGGTACTTTCTAGTCTAAAACTCTTCACGTGTTCTCACCATCAATTGCAGGATCAAGCTAAAGGTTTTTAAGATGATACATGAGGTCCTCCATGATCTGACCTTAATCCCCTCTCCATTTATCTGTCAGCACTCTCTTTCTCACACTTATGCTCAATTTATTCTATTGTTTTCTACACATACCAGAGGTTTTTCCCTTTACTCATTTCCTTCTGCCTGTTTTACCTCTGCTTGGAATGTGCATCCCCCACATACCTTTAAGATTCAGAATAGGAGTGTTCCCCTGTAAAATATAACAATTCTGTCTCTTTCTTTACCCTCTGGCTGGGTTACTTGTCGAATTCAGGGCACTCATGGTAACTTAGGAATACTTCTATTGTAAAACTTTCCACATTGCACTGTGATGCCCTTCACAATAAATGGGAATTAGCAGGTTTCAGAAATTTATTGGTTTACTTTGTAGATGTAAGGGAAGAAAAAATCTTATGACTGGGGGTAGAGGGGGCATGCTCAAGATGGAGAGAATATGTACTCTATCCACACTGTTTTGTACAAAAGATTTTGGCCTAAGAACTTTATCCTCCTTAATTAAAAAAATTAAAACTAAAATAAAACAGTTCTATCCCCTTCCCCCAACAACAACAAAAAGGAAACACTGGTTGCAGGCTGAGAGGAAGAAACAAATGCAGCTTGGTGGAGAAAATTACTCTGGTTGCAGGTAGGGAGAAGGCAGGTGATCTGATCTATGCAGAATGTCATGAAGGTGACAACTCACTTTGGGATACAAAGTGGCTGTGTTTCACAGTTTAAGTGCTCATGGTGTGTAAAGTGGTCATGTGAATCCCACATAGCTCTCATCTATTCTGGACCTAAGAAAATGTTTAGTGAGAATAGCAGGGGGATCTGCTCTTAACATTTCAGACCTCTCTCTGCTTCCTCTGAGCCTTTTGGTTTGCTTGAACCCTTGACGGAATATAGATACTTGTTGCTTGATAACATCTTGAATTTGTTTGATCAGTGTGGCAATTCATGGATGTTTCTGGTTGCCTAATATTTATTCTGTCTTTTTTTTACTAACAGAACCCTGGTTTGTACATACCCTTATAGAGTGGTGGGTGTGTAACGCAGGTGTGGTCAATGAAAGAGAAAGTAATAATTTTGGATGGGGCTTCCAGAAAGGTCTTTTAAAAGAGGTAGACTTGGGTGGCTTGTCTTTTTAGTTTGCTTCTTTAATTTTTAATTTTTGAACACTTGCCAGTCTTCCTAACTGAATGCAATCATCGGTATTATGAGCATGAGTGAAATGGACACATGCTAAGTCTTGTGTTGTTGAAAGTTAGAAAAGCCTGGGTCACTGATGGCTTTTTTGGAGCCATAGTATTATCCCTATGCTTCTCATTTTGTGGAAAAAAATATTATTCATCCCCTTCAATGTATTAAAGCTATCACTATTCATGAAGCAGAATCTATCCCTAATTGATACACTCTTTTAATGTTATTAGAGAGAAACTCTAGAACAGGTGACTTTTACATGTTGGACAACACTTTAAACTGTCTTTTTGGTTAGGGAATGTAGGCCAGAGGTCTCATATTGTTGGGTTAGGGCTGCAGCAATGAAAATAAAATAACTTTATGTAATAAATAATGCAATACCAGGAGTTTAGGAGTGAGCTTAAGATGTGTGGGGAGACAACAGAACGAGGAAGAAGTGGAGATACAGAGGAGGGCCACCTGCAGAGAAGGGTCCTACAGCAACATGGCAGCAACATGGGCCATGATGGGGAGAGTATTCAAAAGGAAAAAACACAACAAAACAACAAAAAAACTTGTAGAGGGAAAGGAAGAGGGACTTCAGAAACAGAGATAGCTAATATTACATTTTACATTGTTGCTTTTTCTACACGTTTCCTTCTTTTAACCCAATAATTTTAGTAAAATTCTCTGTTTTTCTGAGAGTAATAAAAGACAGGGCAAACATCTATTTTGGGATCAGCTATGAAGGAGGAGAATAGGTGTGTGCATGGGGTGCAAATTATTATGAAAGTGTGAAAAAAATTTCAGATAAAGCAGGGAATCAGAGTGAGAGGCATATGAGAGAACACAATCCTTTGATAATCCTCTAAGAAAAAGTGAGGACTCCTTAGTCCCCCAGACTTCTTGGTGTATGAAGAAAGGGCTTGCTGAGATATTAAAGGAGAAAGTCCATGACCCTACAATGTTGAAGAACTTGGGAAGTTGTGGGTGATGAATACTTGGGTTCTATAGAAGAAAAGTTGCATATTTTCCCTAGAGTTTTTCTGGGGTGCACTAATCTTCAGACCAGATGCTTCCATTTAGGCAAGTCAGCACCATGGGAAAAGACTTTCTCGTAACTTTCACAGAGTGTCTCTAAAGCTGCTAAATTGGCAGTCTGTCCTGAATTATTTTTGCTTAATAACCCAAGGTACCATGTTTTGTAGAAAAGCTATTCATTTTTCCCATGAGAAACCCACTGACATTCTAGAAAATCTGAGTAATACTGCTTTTGGGTATGGTCACTGATTTGTGGTGGCCTCTGAAGTAGAAAGTCAAGAAAACCTATAGATTACTTTTAAAGGAAAAGTGTAACATTTAGCTAATTGTATTTGGATGTATTTGAACTCTTCACTTTTTCCCAGAAAAGAGTCTTCAACTGACTGACTGAAGAGTGTCATTACTGCTGTTATGTCTCATCTGCATTCTACGTTGCATATTTCTGCATAATATTCACTTATTGAAACTTCATAGTAATTTAGTCCTCTATAAAATATCTGAGACTGCTGTGGTGAAAACTTTGTTTTTGTTTGTTTGTTTGTTTGTTTTTGAGACAGAGTTTTGCTCTTGTCGCCCAGGCTGGAGTGCAGTGGTGTGATTTCAGCTCACTGCAACCTCCACCTCGTGGGTTCAAGTGATTCTCCTGCTTCAGCCTCCCAAGTAGCTGGTATTACAGGTACCTGCCACCATGTCAGGCTAATTTTTTGTATTTTTAGTAGAGATGGGGTTTTGCCATGTTGGCCAGTCTGGTCTTGAACTCTTGACCTCAGGTGATCTGCCCATCTCAGCCACCCACAGTGCAGGGATTAGAGGTATGAGCCACCATGCCGAGCCGGTTTGTTGTTTTTCTTTTAAATTTCTCTAATATTTACACTTTTGTCATACAGGGTCCAATGAGGAGTCAGAATGCACTCTTAAGAACTTCAAGCATAAGCAGTTAATGCAGAAAATTAGGCCTTACAGATCATTTAGATGTAGTGGAATCCTCAGGGCTTCCACTAGATTTTTGGCTTGAGTCAATCCGCCAAAGTTGTGATCCAGAGGTCATGTTGTGTGGCCCTTGGCAGCCCTATGCCATACAATTGGATGAATAGACTATAGGAAGTGGAGTCTGCCAGTGCAGTGCTCACATCTGTTAGAACTTGCTTATAGGCCAGCACTGCCACAGAGTGATATCTCCACCCATTTTTGGCTTTCCAAATTGCATGGGAACCAATCTCATTAACAGAATATAAAGCGCCCTCATATTCATAGCCATGTGTGACAGGTGCCAATAGATGAGATCTAGCAAACTTCCTTTGGAGTTTCAGGAAATTTATGATTCAAGCTCTAAGGTACAATCAATCTCATTGCTTTTGAGCAGGTAAAGAATTACTGTCACGGATGGTTCTCCCTGGGGTATTTACCATTAGCACAAAATTCAGTGCAAAACTAGGAATAACATATATTAGGTCCCCTCAAACCTTCAGTGGTCAATGTTCCTAATATTCTATGTATTCTTAATTATCACAAAAGAAAAAATATACCTTTACAATGGAAATTCTGGTGGTCATCAACTTGACAAGTGTTCACACTTAGCCACACTAATGGAGGGACAACTTAACCTTATACACTTTCTGTTGGGGTGCTAGGAGAGGTACACTACATCACTGCTCGTATTTTTGCCAAAATGAACCTGAATGTGTTTAGGAGGCAAGAGACAGATCCAGAATTTGGGAACTTTACAAGATAATTGCCAGGACATTCAATAAATGCTTATATCTTGAAAAACTATCAAACCAACCAACCAGCCAACCAACCAACCAACCAACCAACCAACCAACCAACCAACAGGTAAGATAATGTTCTATATTTAGAGACTGAAAAGTCATAACCACAAAAAGCCCATACAACTTGATTGAATTCTGAATTTGAAACATATGTTTGCATGTGTGTGTGTGTGTGTGTGTGATATACGTGTGTGTATGTCACTTTTGGTACACTTGTATAGATTTGGATATGGGCAGTTTACTGGATATTATAGAATTATGGTTCTTTTTTTTTAGAAGTAATGATGGTCTATGATTATGCAGGAGATGCATGTTGTAGTCTTTGGGGTGAAGGGTCATGATGTGTACAACTTACTTTTAAGTGGTTTCACAAAATAAAGCGTACAGACACACACAGAAAGTGTATGTGGTAAGTCCAGAAGAAGTGTGTATGGGTTTTCATTGTACCATTCTTTCAAATTTTATAAAATTTAAAACTTCTAATAAAAGTTGGGAAGAGATAAAGAATTCTGTGTATTCTTTAAGTTTACCCTATTAAGGGTATTAGCAGATGCTATTAGCACCAGTGTTTAAATGCTTAGGATGGCTTCTTCTTGCTTTTCTAGTTCTTTATTATGCATTGTTAGGTTGTTTATTTGAAGTTTTTTTACTTTTTTGATGTAGACGCTTATAGCTATAAATGTTCCTGTTAGTATTGCTTTTGCTGTATCTCACAGGTTTTGGTATGTTGCATTTCCATTTTTATTTGTTTAAATAATTTGTTTAACTTACTTTTTAATGTCTTCATTGACCCACTGGTCATTCAGGAGCATATTGTTTAATTTTCACATATTTGTATGGTTTCCAATATTCCTCTTGTAATTGATTTCTAGTTCTATTCCATTGTGGTCAGAGATGATACTTGATGTTTTTTCAATTATTTTAAATTTTTAAAAACTTGTTTTGTGGTCTAATATATGGTCTATCCTTGAGAATGATCCATGTGCTGAAGAGAAGAGTGTGTATTCTGCAGCCATTGTAAATATCTAATAGGTCCACTTGGTCTATAGTGCAGAATAAGTCCAATGTTTCTTTGTTAATTTTCTGTTTGGATGATCTGTCAAATGCTGAAATTGGGATGTTGAAGCCTCCAGCTATGATTGTACTGGGGCCTATTTTTTTCTTTAGCTCTAATTACATTTGCATTTCATATTTGTGTGCTCCTGTGTTGGGTGAATATATATTTATAACTGTTATATTCTCTGTTGAATTGACCACTTTATCATTATATAATGACCTTCTTTGTCTCTTATAGTTTTTGTCTTGAAAACTGTATTGCCTGATATTAGTGTAGCTATTCCTGCTCTTTTTTCATTTTCATTGTCACGGAATTTTTTTTCCATCCCTTTATTTTCAGTCTATGGTGTCTTTATACATGAAGTATATTTCTTGTAGGCAACAGACTTTTGGGTCTAATTTATTTATCCATTCAGCTGCTGTATGTCTGTATTAGATAATTTTGTCTGTTTACATTTAATGTTATTACTGATAAGTCAGGACTTACTTCTGCCATTTTGTTTAGTTATATATTATACCGTCTGTGTCTTGAAACACTGTTGTAGCTATTATTTTTGATAAGTTCTTTTAGTGTTTCTACTCAAGATATAAGTAGTTCAGACACTACAATTACAGTGCTATAATATTCTGTGTTTTTTTGTGTACTTAGTATCACCAGTATGTTTTGTACCATCCAATGATGTCTTATTGCTCATTAACATTCTTTTCTTTCAGATTGAAAACCTCCCATTAGCATTTCTTGTAGCATAGGTCTGGTGTTGATGAAATTTCTCAGCTTTTATTTGTCTAGGAAAGTCTTTATTTATATTTAATGCTTGAAGGATATTTTCACTGGATATAGTATTCTACAATGAAAGTTTTTTTTTTCTTTCACTACTTTAAATATGTCATGTCACTCTCTCCTGGCCTGTAGGTTTCTACTAAAAAGTCTGCTGTCAGATGTATTGGAGTTCCATTGTATGGTATTTGTTTCTTTTTTCTTTCTGCTTTTAGGATCCTTTCTTTGTTCCTGACCTTGGGAGTTTGATTATTAAATGCCTTGATGTAGACTTATTTGGGTTAAATCTGCTTGGTGTTCTATAAACCTTTTTTACTGAATATTGAAAAGTCCTCTGTTATTATCCATGAATAAACTTTCTACCCCATCTCTCTCTACCTTCTTTTTAAGGCCAATAACTCTTAGATTTTCCCTTTTGAGGCTATTTTCTAGATCTTGTAGGCTTGCTTCATTCTTTTGTATTCTTTTTCCTTTGTCTCCTCTGACTGTGTATTTTCAAATAGCTTGCCTTCAAGCTCATTAATTCTTTCTTCTGCTTAATCAATTCTGCTGTTGAGTGACACTGATGCATTCTTCAGTATGTCAAGTGAATTTCTCAGCTCCAGAATTTCTTTTTTTTTTTTTTTTTACTGATTGATTCTTTTTAATTATTTCAATCACTTGGTTAATTTATCTGCTAGGATTCTGAATTGCTTCTTTGTGTTACCTTGGATTTCACAGAGCTTCCTCAAAACAGCTATTTTGAATTATCTGTCTGAAAGATTACATATCTTTGTCTCTCTGGGATTCATCATTGGTGCCTCATTTAGTTTGGTGAGATCATGTTTTCCTGGATGGTCTTGATGCCTGTGGATGTTCTTTTGTGTTTGGGCATTGAAGATTTAGGTATTTACTATGGTCTTCACAGTCTGAGCTTCTTTGTAGCAGTCCTGCTTGGGAAGGCTTTTCAGGTATTTAAAGGGAATGATCTAAGTCTGTGGTCACTGCAGCTATATCTGCTTTAGGGGGCAGCCTAAGCCCAGTTACACTGTAGGCTCTTTATTGTAGAGATACTACCTTGGTTGTCTTGTGTAAGAGCTGGGAGAATTCCATGGTTTACCAGGCAAAGACTCTTGTTCTCTGCCTTACTTTCTCCCAAAGAAATGGAGTCTCTCTTTCTCTTTGCTGAGCTGCCTGGAGCTATGGGAGGGATGATACAAGTGCCTCTGTGACCACCATCACTGGGACTGTGTTGGGTCAGACTTGGAGCCAGCACAGCACTGTGTCTCACCCAAGGTCCACAGTGAGGCTACTGCCTGTGTTCACTCAAGGCCCAAGGGCTCTACAATCAGTAGGTGGAAAATATAACCGGGCTTATGTCCTTTTCTTCAAAGTGGTATATTTCCCCTGGCCCTGGGTGGGTCCAGAGATGCTGTTTGGGAACCAGAGCCTGGCGTCAAGAACAGTAGGAATCTACTTGGTGCTCTACTATGGCTAAGCGAGCATCCAAGCCACAAAATTTTTTTTTTTACAGTCTTTATTTTCCTTTTACCAAACAGTGGAATTTCTCCTCATGGCCCCCACTGCTCCAGGCCCATGGCAAGTACTGCCTGGCTACCACCGATTTTCACTCAAGGCCCAAGGGCTGTTCAGCCATCTGTGGTAAATGCTGTCAGTCCTAATTCTCTACATTCAGGGCAGGGGGCTCCCCTCTGGCCCAGGGTAGGTTCAGAATTGGCATCCAAGAGACAAGCCTGGAATCAGGGACCCAGGGGCCCATTTGTTGCTCTACCTCATTGTGACTGAGCTAGTACCCAAGCTGCTAGACAAAGACTCCTTTACTCTTCCTTTTCCTTTTCTAAAGTAGAAGAAGTCTCTCCGTATAGCCACCACAGCTGGGAACGTGCGGGTCATACCTGAAGCTAGAGCAGTTCTGAGTGTCACCTAAAGTTTGCAGTACTGCTTGGCTACCACTGCTGACTATTCAAGGTCAAGGGCACTTTAGTCAGCAGGCAATACATTCTTCCAGGAATGGGTCCTTCCCTTTAAAGCAGTAGGTTTCCTTCCGGCCCAAGGTGTTTTTAGAAATGTCCCTGGAAACTAGGGCCCTCAGGATTCTGCCTGGTGCCCTATTCTACTGTGGTTGAGATGGTATCCAAGTTGCAAGACAAAGTCCTCTTTACTCTCCCTTCTCCTGTCCTCAAGCAGGAGGAAGGATTTTCTCCAGGAGTTGTGAGCTGCACGCTTGGAGTTGGGGGATGGGTGGTGCAAGCACTCCCTTGGCCTCTCCAGCTGGTGTATCACTAGGTTGCATTCCCTCCAAACCCACTGGCTCCAAACCCAGCACAGCACCAGGACTTGCTAAGGAATTGCAGTCTTTGTGGCCTAGATTGCCTTTCTAGTTTATTTGAGAACCCTAGGATACTTTAGCCCACAGCAGCAGGGCTTGCCAGATTTTAGGTTCAGCCACAGTGTAGTAGATGGATGATTTCCTTCTGACTAGGGCTGGTCTAATCGCTCCCTCTATGCCTGCTGGCTGAGTTCTGCTCTGTGTTGCTTTGAACTGTTGACAGGGCAGCACTGAGTTCTAATGCAAATTCCCACAATCAATGCACTCTCCCTCCCCAAAATGCACAGATTCTTAACTGCATGTCCTGTCTCCAAAGGGATTGAAGACAGGTGGTGTAGATGAATCAAGACTGTCTCTTCTACCCTTTTTAGTACCTCTTAATATGATGTTAAAACCGGTTTCTGTGATCACTCACTTGATCTTTCGTTCCTATGAAGGTGCTTTTTTATGTGGATAGTTGTTCAATTTGGTATGCCTGAGAAGAGGGGACAATTGCTGGAGGCTTCTATTTGGCCATCTTGCTCTCAATTTTACTTCTGTATTGTCTTTTTAAAGCTATTGTAATTTGTATGACCCATCGCTTCTCACATGCCCGGTCTGTGGCTCTGGGTTTATATCATTCTCCTAAGGAAAAGGCCTTACCCAGTTCAAGTCTCAATTTCAGCCACTAAGTTTCAGCCATAGGAGGATGATTTTCTATCTCTGTGAATGCTCAATTACTCTTCAGTTTTTACAACAGCTTTAAATGGAGTAAGCATTTTCAGACTGGGGACTAAACCTTCTTCATGTAGTATGTCAATCTCATTTGTTCTGGAGTTAACTGAACTTAGCAGATTGACAGTTCTCTCTCTTTTTTTCCCCTGCCTCCTTCTTTCCTCCTCTTCCCTGAAAAATAACTTTCAAAGTTTCTTCCCTAGGCACAACTTATTTAAGTTCTTGCTTTTTATACAATTTTCAGCTCTTACAAGATAGAACTTGAGTTTTATTTGTTATAACATCTTGTGTAGTCTGCATGTAGTGCCTTGTTCAAAATGGCTACTGAAGTGATGATTTTTTTTGTTCAAATGTATTATCAGTGTCACTATTTAATATTAATCAATAAGGATTTATAAAAATTAATTATATTGTCCTCAGCAAGAAGGAACCCACTAGGCAGAATATCTTTTAATTTCAAAACACTTTACCTTGCGTAAGAATAGTTCTAGTTGCTTTCAAGGGTAATTTTCCTACTAAAATTCCCTTATAGGTAGGAATACAAATTATTTATTGAGTATTTCAGAAGATATAAAGTTGAAAAATTAAAATTGAGTTTCACAATGGCAATGTTATCTTAGGCATTAACTACAGCATTGATAATATAATTTAGACTTAATGACCATTTTCTAAAATATCATTGATTAGTATATCAATAAAAATTCCATCAGGGCATTATAAAGTTGTGAATAAACTCATTCGATCCCCATTTTTCCCGTCAGGAAGGAATGGAGATGTTAAACCTCAGGCTTTCCCTAACAGTTTGCCAATTTCTTGGTCAATTTTTACAAAGTGCTACTTTAAACATATTTCCAATGTGGTAGATTTATTTTAAGGGATTTCTAAATAGAGTGGGATCGATGGAAGATTAGGCTGCAAGTGTAGTTTTTTTTTTTTCTCTAGGTAAAAGCCATATTTTGTTTTTATGGAAGAATTTCATGAAAGCAGTGTCATAAAATACTCTTCAGAGGAAGTAACTAATTTTAATAAGAGCTTAATGAAATTAGGTATTATAGTTTCAGAACCTTCTACATGATTTTTTTTGGTATGGTTCTTAGATCTTAAGAACATCACAATATTATTATTGGAAGAAACTGTATAGGCATTTTGGTTCAATTTTATCTACAATGTTGGAAACCTTTTTACCACTTCTGACAGATGGTCCTCAATTTTGTTTTTAAACTTGTCTATTAATGAGGATTATTTACTTCCTGAGGTGATCCCTTTCTTTGAAATTTTTAGCTACTTGAATGTGTTTTGTGCTGGGAATAATGCAGTATGAACTCTGCACTTTTACTGACTGCTCTTCAAATATCCAAAGACAGATTATTTTTGGCCTTCTGATTTCTAGTCCTTAATCATCTTAATCTCACTTTTGTGAATGCACCTCTTTGTAAAGTGAGATTTAGAGTCAAACACAATATTCCAGATATCGTCTGACCAAAAGAGAGACAGCAGGACTATTATTTTCCTCGATCGTGATCCTCTGGCACATAGTAGTCAGTCAGTTATCAATGTGGAATTAATGAACAATGTGTTTATGATAATAATATTTAGTAACTATGTGACTATTTATTGAATTTGAGGTCAATTAAATTTCATGGTAAATTTTTTACATTATTGGTTTCCATAATACAGATCATTGGAACAAGAATTCAGGAATTAATGAAATCTTTCTATTTATCCTTAGATATATTTGAATTTAGATTCTGCCATTTTCTTTCCAAATTTGTTGTCTTCAATTTTGATATATATGTTTTCTATGTATCTACCAACACCGTTGATAAAATTATTGAAAATTAACCCTTTATATTTAAATTTATTTAAATCCTTTGGCCATTTATTTTGAAATTCCTTCATTTGAGGCTTATTTTCATGCTCTGTGGAGGCAGAAGAATAAAGTAGTTAAGAACATAGCCTTTTGTCTGCATTGGTTTGCAGTCTGGTTTCATTAATAATAAGCTGTGTGATGTTTGTAAAGCTACTTAAGCTCTCTTTGTCTTTGTTTGTTCGTGTGGAAATTGGGAATGATAATTGTACCCAGTTCAGTATAACCATCGTATAAAGATCAAGTGAGGTAATACATGTAAGCCACTTGAAATGATTTCTGACACTCAATTGTAGGCATGCATATATTTTGCTTTTTAAATTTCTTCTTAATGTTAGAAGATGTGAAATGAACATATAATTTTGTGAAATGAACATGTGATGGCTTCTGTCATCTCATATACCATCTTCCTCAATCAGCAAGTCTGTTTTAACCTTTTTCCTGTTTTTTGAAATCAAATTTTAAAGGTCAGCATGGCTATTATTAAAAAGTCAAAAAATAACAGATGCTGGTGAGGTTGCAAAGAAAAAGGAACACTTACGCACTGTTGATGGGAATGTAAATTAGTTCAACCATTGTGAGAAACAGTGTGGCAATTCCCCAAAGACCTAAAAACAGAACTACCATTTGACCCAGTAATCCCATTACTGGGTATATACCCAAAGGAATATAAGCAGTTCTATTATAAAGACACATGCATGCATATGTTCATTGTAGCACTATTCACACTAACAAAGACATGGAATCAACCTAAATGCCCATCAGTGGTAGACTGGATAAAGAAAATGTGGTACACATACATCATCAAAGACTCTGCAGTCATAAAAAAGAATGAATCATGTCTTTTGCAGGAACATGAATGGAGCTGGAGGCCATTATGCTAAGCGAATTAATGCAGGAACAGAAACCAAATATTGCATGTTCTCATTTATAAGTGGGAGCTAAATAATGGAAACACATGGACACATAGAGGGGAACAACACACACTGGGGCCTACCAGAAGGTGGAGGGTGGGAGGAGGGAGAAGATTGGTAAAAATAACTAATGGGTACTAGGCTTAATGCCTGGGTGATGGAATAATCTGTACGACAAACCCCCATGACACAGGTTTACCTATGTAACAAAATTCTACATGTACTCCTGAACTTAAAAGTTAAAAAAATTTGTTATGTACATGTCCTGTGGAACACTGGGTCTTCAAAATAGATCAAGATGTTTTGCTGCTAGTAAATTCATTCCCAATGTATAGGAAGTACATCTAAAACTAACATATCAAATTCTCACTTTGAATTTTTCTTCAATTTTAAAATTTCTTAGTACCTTAATCTTTTTCTGTGACTTTAAAGAAATAAAGCAGGAAAAAAGGATGTATGAAAATAGTCATGGTAGCATTATTTATACTGTAATAAAAATTAAACAACCTAAATGTCCAATAATAGAGAAATATTTAAGTGATGTAATATATTCCCTTGTCACAATAGTATGTAGAAACTTAATTTATGTTTATATTAATAGTGGGGGCTTATATTAATGTGAAAAATGTTTCATGAATTACAGATGTATTTCTACAGAATAATCACACCCATGAAAAATAAACCAATTAACTAAAAATAATGCACGGAAAAGTAAAGAGAGAACAACTGAAATTTTAATAAAGGTTTTCTTTAGTTAGAGGAACTCTTAACTGTAATAGTGAGTATCAATAGATAGCACAACAAATAATTTTCAATAGAATAGTTATTAATAACTGATGGCAGTGTTTTTGATCTGGGTACAAGTATGGGTAGTAATATATGTGCTATAATATAACAATATTTTCTGCTCGCAATTTTTTTCTTAATACCTGCGATGGAATTAAATGTATTCAAATTTCGTTTGTTCTGCAAGGGGCATCCTGTTCCACAGAGTCTTGCAGCTTCCAGGTGCTTTGCCTAATAAAGAAATTTAAAGGCCATGGAGGTGCTTATTTCATAAGAACTGTAACAATTCAGATCTTCTTTGCTTAGCCAAGTCGTGTGTGAGGATTTTGGACCTTTTATCTTTTCACACTGGAAATGATGGAATTTCACCCCATCATTAAAAAGACCTGTGTATATTAACATCACAATCACATTTATTGAACATATTTTGTGTGGTAGACAGGCACAGCACTTTACAAAAGCCTTAACTAATGTAATCTTCACAATATTGCTATGAGGAAAGCACTATTATTTTCCTTCTCACTCTACGGCCGAGGAAATGGAGGCAAAAAGAAGTTAAATAAACTTCAGGGTGCCTAGCATATATGTGAAGCCTATGGTTGAGATTCCAACCCTGGCATTTTTGACCCTAGAGTCCACTATATTGTACTGACTTTCCTATAATATCACATTGCTTAAAATCTGACTAAGTTTTAAAATAACAGCTCTTTCTTTTTTTTGTTGTTTCCTTTATTCTTTGCATTATGAGAATGGTATCCATGGTGGTCAAAGATTTATGGAGTAACTTCTATTTTTTTACTGAGAGATTCTTCTATAAAGAAACATGTTTCTGAGATTTTCCAGAAAATAAATGGTAACAAAATAATTTGCAAAAAGGAGTTTACATTAATAAGACCAGCAATCTTTGTATATGTTATGTTTTCTTTCTGTATAGGTATGCAAATCTGTATTTCTCTACTATTATAAAATAATAGGTTAAACCTTAGGCCCTAGCTCATTACACCCTGTCCTCTTGATTGCAAGGCAATTCATTGCAACATTTTATTTAGGGCTACATCGCAGTGAGTACTATGTTAAATTTGTGGCTACTGCAATAAATAGCCCAAAGCCGTAACCTCAAGGAATTCATAGACTAGTGGCAGTGATAGACATTTGCCCACCATTCATCCAATGATCCAATAGGAGCCTGACACAGTGTTGTGGTCTGCAACTCACAAGACAAGAAACTCAGAATGACAAAATAAGACATAGTCTCTGGTCTCAAGGAGATTTAAATAATTAGAATACAATATGATGATTACCAATGGGTTGCATAGGAGATGTCTGGTAGCATTGGGAATGGACAAGAAAGGCTTCAGGGAGGAGACGATATTTGAATTCAGTCTTAAAGGATGAGTAGTTGCCTCCCTTGTGGTCAAATTGGGAACAGAGTGCCAGAAAGAAAAATTATATTACTAAGCAGAGGCATAGTAAGCTAGGAGAATCTGGGGATGTTATGGGAGTATAAGCAGTTAAATATGGTTAGACTGTAAGAACATTTTGGGAGTAATAGAAAATGAGGCTAGAGTAATAGAAAGGGCTCATGTCATGCATAATTCATATTTACTTTGCCGTAATAATTTATTATACCATATATGGCCAGTACATATAAAAAACACACAGACTGTCTTGCTCATGATATGGAGATTGTTTGACCCTAAATTATATTTTTTTGGAATTTGTGCTCTTGAGGAATAGTCAGCTTATGTATAGGTATATGTACTTTCATCTTATTGTTTGAAAGATCTGGGTGATTTGGCAAAAACCACATAAACCATTCCGGGATTTTTATGTTACATTATAAGAAAAAAATTCATATGTTTGAGATTTATATATTTTTTTAAAGAATACAATTCTGTCTATTGAGAACATTCTGATCAGCTAAAGAGATTTTTCTTACAATTCTAAACAATTACAATAATTAAATATTTTGTTCAGGTATCGTGTTATTTTGGTTTTCTCTCCAACCATCTCTGGTATTGCTTTTTAGATTATTAAAATCACTTGCATCTGTTATGACCTCGAGCCATGGTTCTTTTTAGAGTTGACATTTTCAATGTATTTGTAATATCATTTGCTGTTTTACTTGCATTTTGTTTTTCTTATTATCAAGCTGCCTATTTCTTATTTGCAAGTCAAGAGCCTTTTCTCTAAGCAGGTTTGCACTTTTTATGTGCCTAAGACAGAAAAACTGCTAAAATTAAAAAACATTCAAAGGTGAGTTGAGTTCAATTACTCAGTACTTTTGAGTTATTATACTTCCTTTTCAACTCCAGGAAGCTTCTCAGCTTGATAAACAAGTAAAGATGGTTTTGTGGATCTTTTTTCTCTCAAAGGAAGTTTTTCCACACTACAGTCACTTAGAATGGGGTTTTAAATAGTTCAGATGGTGAAGTGCTTTGTCCATTTGGAACTACTTTCTGCATCTGAAATATTTTGAAGATGTCAGTGGGCATTTAATAAATATTGGGTGATTCGATAATTGGCATTTTCCCCTCTATTTATCCACTAAACTTCTCTGTGATTGAATATTCCAAACTCCCTACAAATTCGAGAAGCCTACCCTGTATTGGATTTTTCTTCTCCCCAAAGCATAACTAGAATCTTCCAGTTTGCTTCTAATTCACAATGGGACACCCTCAGAAACGTTATCTGGGGAGATTTTCTTCCTCCTTTTGTATTCTTAACTGCTTTCCTCCAGGTCGGTGTGTTGTAAGAAAAACAAGACACAATCCCATCTTCAAAGACCTTTGAATTGACTAGAAACTATTAACCAAGTAAATGTGAAACTCGATAATACACATTAAGTCCTAAAAGATAGGCGGAGGTTCAAGTGAAGAAAAAGATCACTTTTAAAACAAAGATCAGCTAAAATATGGGATTTTGTGGGTGCAGACTGTGTAGCAATGTCCTCCCAAGCAGAAGTGGAAAAATGAAACAGAAAAAGCATAGGAACTATTTGGAGGAACAGAAAACTAGTTTGGCTGGAATATTTGATTAGTGGAGAGTAATGGTAGAAAAGAAGGCTCAGAGAATAGCTTGGGGCCAGATTATGGAGATTTAGAAAGCAAGGATTAGAGGGCAAGATTTAATATGCTAGGATAAAGTCAAGGAATTTGAACAGAGGAGTAGCATGAACAAACATATGCATTTAGAACATTTGGCAGCAATGTGTCAGCAGACTTGGGTAGGAGAGATTCCTGGATTGGAGAGAGAGAAGATATATCGGTAGGAACTAATGAGGTTCTCAATAAGAAAAATGGAAACACATTCTAGAGACATGTTGGTGGGGTTATCTACAGGACTGGCCCTGTTTGGACATGGTGGCATAGGGAGAGGAAGAAGCCAAGAATAAACTCGAGATGTCCTTTGAGACCAGAAGAACAGTGAAGCTATGAAAAGAAATCACATTTCAGGAAGAGGAGTTGGTTTTTAAAGGATGTGTTGATCATTTTAGTTTTGTATGTATAAAAGTGGAGAATTCCAGCAAGTTTCAGGTATGAATTTAGAAACCATTAGCATAGATTGGCTGGTTGAAGGCGTAGAGAATGGTAAGGTCATGAGAGAGAAAGTAATTAAGAAAAACAGTTTCAAAAAGAAAATTTGGGAAAATGCAGTAAAAATAGAGAAATAGGCAAGTATCCTTGGAATTGAAATACACTGTGGTAAGAACTAACATGAAGGTAGAGAGGATGCCATGGGAATCTGTCTGGATCTTTTAGGGTCAGAGAAAGCTTCCCAAAGGAAGGGAAGGCTAAGTTGATATTTGAAGCATAATTAGGGGTTTGCCAGAAAGGGAACTGAGTGAGAGATAGAATGCATTGTGGATTTAGGGAATGGGCTTATCAGAGAGCCCCAGGAAGTCCTCAGTCTCTTGTGAGGTTTCTCTCTGGGAATCTGATAACAAGGCCTATATATTCCTTTACGCATAAATCTCTTATAACTCAGGTTATATTTTTTCCCCAAAGAAGCTCTCTGGCTCAGAAAATCATTCTGTTCTAGAAGCTCTTGTACAATTCTGATCTTGCTTAATTCAAAACTGTACATCCAAGTTGCACTGCAAAGGCCTTTAAATTTATCTGGAGTTTTTGGATAATAAGCAAGGATTTTCATTAATAACTTCCACTATATTGGCTATAAGTAAAAATTTAAACCTATGTTTTATAGTTTCAGATCCTGTATTTTCTTTTAAACTTTTCTTGAAATATGCACTGTATCTAGAATTTCTTCCATGTCCATCCAGGGTTTCTTGGTTGGTTTTTCCATTGAACATTTGCTATGCTCTCTGACCATCTTCTGTTGTTTTTCTTTACATGTTAAGATGCATATCTTCTTTTATACTCATCAGCTCTTATAGCCTCACTAGAATCTTTAATATTTTGTAAGATATTTAAACTTATTTCATAATTCTATGAATAGTAATAAACATTGCTTAGGAATATTGTAATAGTAATACTAATACCAATAATGCCAAGTAGTAGTAATATGAATACTCCTAAAATAATTAGTACCGTAAATGTCTGTTGAGTGTTAACTATTTTCTAGAGCTGCCCTGTTCAAAATAATTGCGACTAGTCATGTGGCTATTGAATACTTGAAAGGGGGCTAGACCAAGCTGAGATGTGTTACAGGTGTAAAATACACATGAGATATCAAAGATTTTGTAGAAAAAATGTAAAATGTCTCAATAATTTTTAATATTGATTGCATGCTGAAATAATGCTGCAGATATATTGGATTTAAGATATACATTATTAAAGTGAATTGCCTCTGCTCTTTTTAACCTTTTATAATCCTCATATATGTTTTTTTAAATGTGGCTACTAGAATATTTATAATTATACATGTGGCTTACATTTGTGGCCAGCATTGTATTTTACTGGATAGCACTGTTTTAGGGCATGTTTGTAAAGTTTAACACAAGTTATCTCTCTTTAAACTCCACACCTACTCCTGTGGGGTAGATATTATTATTCCCATGTTATAGATGCAGAAACTGAGGTCTCATCACAGTTAACTAAATATGTGGTAGATAAGAGATCTCTTTAGTCTCTTGTCTTAAGTAGGAGGCTGTTTTATTAGACAGAATAAATTGTTGTTAGTCTGAGAAGTGCACATTTTAGAATTTGCTTCTGTCTTTGCTTTCTTAGCAACTTTTTCATTTAGTATATGACACCTGAGATTGCCTTCATTATCACAGTCAGTGTTACAGGTGCAGAACCTTTTACATAGGTGTGCACTGTCCAAACGAATTATGCATACCACAATATATGACGTATACCAGAATGTGTGATATATATCAAACTAGGTTCAAATGCAAGGTGAGGTAACTACCTGCATGTGGAAGTTCCTGTGGAAACTAAATGGAAGGACCCCTTTTAAATTCTACCCCAGTTAGAATTTAACGCATGTGTGCAGGCAGGAATATTGCCAATACTTTGTGATCCATTGGGATAAAAACTTGATACCAGTTGGGTTTCTAGCTTCTTCAGTTTCTAACTGGAGCTTGGTGTTCTCATTTCTCAATAGAGCCCAGGTGGTGCTCCTATTTAATGAATTGTAGGAAGCTCCTTTGGGTCTAACTTTATAATTATTCTGCCCTTGCATGGAAATGAGTCTTAGAGAAGTCTTGCTTCCATTTTTTAAATAAAGTCACTTGTTTAATTTCTTTTTTTTATTCAAATGTTATCATTCCTACAGCTGTCCCCTAAGATGGAAAAATTTGTAGACTACCCTCAGGAGAATCTTGATTCCTTTCTGCCCTTGACATGTTATTTTCATCCAGAGGCTCCTGAAACAGCCATCGTCGTATTCAGAGCCTGGGAGATTGCGTTTTCTTTTCATTTGTCCCACATTTACCTCTTCAAGTGTTAAGAGTGCCCTGATATGTGGTTAAATCATTCATCTACTCATGTATTATTAATGTCAATATAAACAGTTGAACATCGTGTACTGGCTTGTACTCTATCCCTGGAGATCAGAATGAACCAGCTTTTTATATTTCAGATTCAGTAGAAGGTGTTTTTCAGGTTCTCTCAGGGAGTTTTGGTCTATTGATGTCAGTTCTATCCTAAGGCACATTTTAAAAACTATTAATATTATAACACATAAAAGGCAATGATGCTTGGTTGAAATTTTGTTTAAGGGATGTTAATATGTGTTTTAAAATATTTACAATTATTTTTTTCTTGGAACACTTGTATTTCCTTAGTCAAGCATGCACTATTATAACTAAATTTCTCAACAATTCTGAAGTTTTAGCAACCATTTGTAATACTTTATAAAATAATTTATGTAACAAGCATATATGTAGCATTTTGTCTATGCCAAGTACTGTTCCAACGGAATTAGGAAATATTAACTCACTAGTGCTGTGATTAAAAGATGCAAATATGTATATCCTGGGGACTTGAATGAATCATTTAAAAACTAAGCATATTCTCAGGTATAAAATGTTGCTTACTATCTAGTTAATAAGTATTATTTTTATTGTTTAGAAACGTGCAAAAACATAACATAGCACTGACTATATTTGAGGATCTAAGTTTTTATAAAGATTGAAAACTTTTACCTGTGAAACCATCTACCTATCCATCCATTCATCTGCCTGTTCATTTATTTATTGATTAATAATTTAGGATACTTTTTACTTCAAAAGAGGTTTTAATTAAGTTTGTGGTGTTTGAATATATAAGGGAACAAATGGCTTAAACAGAATACCAATCATGATCAGAAATAATTTAGAAAGAGGAAAATATTTGTACTGGGATTTATAGAGAGATAGTCACAACAACTAAACCCTACATGTTTCTGTTCTCTTGCTCTTGACAGAAGGGAAACAACACAGGATGAATCACAAGTTTTTTATAATAAGAAAAGCAAATATGTGTTCATCTGGAGAGACATTATTTTCTTGGTATTAAATTCTAGGAGAGCATTTTTGATGGTTTCTCACATAAGGATGTCAAATAATAACATTTTAATTATGAGAACCAGTCTTCAAATGATATTACATGGTAACTCTAAAGACACTTTTATACTCATAAACCATGCTTACATAATCCAGGTACACTGTCTCAGTATTTAATAACTAGAAAGCATACATAACACCTAAAAAAGTAGGCAGAGCACAAATCCTGTAGGTGTTTATGCTCTCCAACGTCACTGTTTTCAGTTGACCTCTAGCACACTCTTGAAGGCAACTAGTTTAAAGTAGTGCTTCTTGACTGGTGATTATACTTTGTTCCATTGCTTGGAGGAATTCAATATTTGACAGATAGTTGATATGCATTCTGCAACATGGAATGATGCTGTGGTATCTGTCTCTACAAGGGTTAGTACTTCCAAGGTCCTATTCTCCCTGATTTCAAAGATGCCTCTCCATGTGTTCCACAGTACCAGAAACAAATTTTATCGTAGCACTTGTTATGGAGGGTGTTTTAATTTAAATTTGATTTTATTGGCCGTGCACAGTGGCTCATGCCTGTAGTCCCAGCACTTTGGAAGGCCGAGGCGGGTGGATCACGAGGTCAGGAGTTCGAGACCAGCCTGGCCAATATGGTGAAACCCCATCTCTACTAAAATACAAAAATCAGCTGGGCGTGGTGGCGTGCAACTGTAGTCCCAGCTACTCCGGAGGCTGAGGCAGAAGAATTGCTTGAACCTGGGAGGTGGAGGTTGCAGTGAGCTGAGATTGTGCCACTGCACTCTAGCCTGTGTGACAGAGTGAGACTCTGTCTCAAAAAAAAATTGATTGTATTTCATGTTTTGGTCTATCTTCTTTTGTCTCTGAGCTGCTTGACAGCAAGTACTCCTCACTGCATCTCCAACATATAGAATAAATGTGACCCGTAGAAAATATTCCATACACATTTGGCAAATAAATAAATGAATGCATGAATTAATTTACCACTGATTGGTATTTCCTTCAAGACAAAGGACCATGCCCAACAGAGATCTGAAGGGAACCAATAACAATGTTCTGTAACATATTTTTGGGTTCTAGGATAATTTTATGTGGCTACTTTTCAAATGTTCGGTAATTGCAGATAAAGTCAGATTCAGCCAGCAGGCTGATCAGTGGTATAACATTTTGAATGAGATTCTGTTCCTCAGTTTTTGAGCATCAAATAACTTATTTGTCATGATTTCTAGTTAAGTTTAGTTTTTTCTTGTCAAATTCATAGAAGATGGATTTGTAATTTATGAATCTATATGCCAGTTTATTGATTTACAAAAGGGATATCTTTAAAGGGAAAACAGAATTATTGGTGGCATGGGGCTCCCCTTTCTAGAAAGAGTTTCAAATAAATTACAAGTTAGAAGATTGCATGATAAACAAAAGCAGAAAATGATTTTGGATGCTCATGAAGCTATGTATATCTGGGCTATGGTAGCCAAGTGGATCACCCTTTTTGACTTGAAAGGCATTTTTGTCTAAGAAGCTGCTGTGGTCCATTGGCTAACTGATGTTTTTGGTGAAGAGATCCTGAACACAGATCTAGCTGATGTTAACAGGTGTACCATGAAAAAGTAGTTTCATGATGAAATAAATCTAACAAAAAAAAGGCAAACTATAGACTCTTCTTTGAGATTAACAGTTGACGATAAGAATCCTTCCATAAAGAAATTGTTTCACTTCATTTTACCTAGGTTTCATTGAAGAACTGGAATATTAGGGCAATTATTCTTGGCCCACCTGTAGACATGTATTCAACAAAAATTTATGGAGTAATGATTGTGGCAGACACTATGCAAGGTATCCAGGAGATACAGATCTGAAATAAACCAACATGGCCCACAGTTTCCCAGCACTAGCAATGTAGTGGTAGGGATGGAGAGTCAATAAAGAAGGAAGCACAAAACCAAAAAGTTATGACAATTTGTGATATGTCATATAAAGGAACTAAACAAGATACTGAGATTCTGAATCACGGGAGGGAACCCACTTTTGTTGCTGCAGATCAAGTACAGTGTATATAAGGAGGTGAAGTTTAAATTGTGTAGTGTGTAAACTGTGAAGGTGGAGGAAGTGCTAGCCACAAAGAGTAAAGAGGATTTAGACAGAGGGAACATCAAATTCAATCAAAGAGTTTTCAGTGAAAATGAAGCCAGAAAACCCTGCCTTTTGTATATTTAGAACCATATGGGGTTCCTGTTTGTTGATGGTCCTCTAGGGGAAGAGTTAAATTTCATCCTGGGAGTGTCAAACAAATTCAGGCCCCCCAGAAGGACTTGAAAAAAGTCATGTCTACCACCTCTTGCTTGTAAGTAAGGATATGAAGAATGCTTTCCTAGATGCCCCTGAAAAAAGGTCATCCTAACTTTTATGTCCAGTTTTTCCTAGGTATGCATCTCCCCAGAATGCAGGATTTTTCCCTGGAATGCAGTCACTTGGTAAATATACTTTAGTTCTGGGATCTAAGTTTTCCCTTTTTAATCCTCTTACCCCAAATATAGGTTTTACCTTCCCACATTCTACAAATTAATTTCCTTTTATTGACCCGATGTTAGTAACAATGCAACCTTCCTGCATAGATGCAAAGAACATAATGCAATGACAGTTTCCATGGTAATAACCTGGCTTCATTGTGTGTAGGTTCCTTTGCTGCCAGGTCTGAGTGGTCCCCTTCAGCTCTAGCTTCCCTCTTATTCTGGTATGCAGCCCAGGTGACCTGAATGACTGAATGCAAGGTGGCCAATTCTCCCCAAATGACTTCAAAAGCTCGAGTGCTCTAGTTTTGCAGCTCATTTTAAACACCTCACTGACACCTCAAGGAAAATTGCATCTCGTCTTTTATCTGGCCTCTCAACTTCTTCAGTCACAGGCAAGCAGGAAGTGGACAACTGATCTTCTGCTGTCCAGAGTTGAAGCTACATCAGAAGGAAGAAAGGTTGTGGTTGGCAATAGCTCCATTTTGAAGATTTCAGAAAGGTCAAGAGTGGGGAGAAGAGACAATACAATGAACATTTAGAGGTGTGTCTTCAGGTCAAGTTCAATTCTGCTACTTTAAAAAGTTTTCAGGGCTGTGAAAAGAAGTTCTGGAGAAGCAAAATCAGCATTACTGGGAGGGAAAAAAACTTACTTCTCCCCTCCAAACGATGGGTAATTTCTTCTTGTCTAGAAAGAGCACTCTTCTTCGGGTTATATGGGTTGAAATCTATAACCTTAGTTATAATATTTTAACATACCAAGAAAAAAGCCAGTATTTCCTAAACCAATCCTAAAACTGGCATCAATTGCAAAGAAGGAGGACATCTTTTCCTCCAACGTTTCTCTTCTTTCTTTTCTTTTCTTTTTTTTTTTTTTGAGGCAGAGTCTTGCTCTGTCACCCAGGCTGGAGTGCAGTGGCGTGATCTTGGCTCACTGCAACCTCCGCCTCCCTGGTTCAAGCAATTCTTCTGCCTCAGCCTCCCAAGTAGCTGGGAGTACAGGCGCACACCACCACACCTGGATAATTTTTGTAATTTTAGTAGAGACAGGGTTTCACCATATTGGTCAGGCTGGTCTTAAACTCCTGACCTCAGGTGATCCACCTGCCTCGGCCTCCCAAAGTGCTGGGATTACAGGCGTGAGCCACCGTGCCTGGCCCCAACATTTAATTTCTTAAGGACTTCAGACAGAAATGTTTCTAAAGTTTACCGTTTTCATAATATTATGCATTATAAATTACCATAAAAATAATTGCTATTATTTTATTATAAAAACAAAAATAATTTAACTTCGAACATATTATGTGACAAACATATGAAAACAAGAGGCACTCATCATTTTATTTTATTTTATGTATTTTATGTATTTATTTTGGTTTTAAGGAGCAGAGAGTTTAGTAGGCAAGAAGGAAGGAAGAAGGAAGAAGCTCCCTTGTACAGAGACAGAGGGAGGGGGGTTTCCAAAGCCGAAAGAGGAAACCCCACCTGCCACAGATACCAGCAGGGTACATGAAGAGGCTGGAGGAGGCTGTGTTTGATTTGCACAGGGCTCAGGGGATTGGTTTGACCAGGTATGTCATTCATGTAGCCTGCGAAAAAACTGGTCCTCCCACCCTAGCCTTTTAATATGCAAATGAAGGGTGCCATGATGTTTTACAAACGTGGGGATATGTGTGGGCAGCCAGGTCGCCAGGCATAGGTGGGGCAAGGGTAAGAAGAAGAGGGCGGGAATCACCATGTTTGGAGACTCCCATAATTTTAACTGCCATCTTCTCTGTTTCAATATCTTAACTGTTCTAAACATACCTAAACATGCCAGAAAGTGGCAAAGGGGCACATGGAATTTTCTCGTAAATCAACTGCCTAGTTTCTTGGTCCACATGGATTGTGTATTACCTCTCCCAATATGCTCTTTTGGCTTAATAACCCTGCTTGAGGCTGCTTATCTTGATTTTGGCATGGCAAAACGTATAAGGGTATTGATCTAGGTAATTTCCTTCTGCTCTGTTCACTGAATCCACAGCTTCTCTGTATCCAGCCCAAACACGGAGGAGACCACCAGCTCCCCAACAGCTATCTTGGAAAGAACTTGCACAAATACCACTGACTCCATTTCTAAAAATCTTTATGAAAAATTATAGTTTCCAAGATTGTTTCTTATCTTGTAGATAGCAGTTTTATGTTGATACATCAGGTGTCTTTATAAAATGAGGATCACTTCATAAAGTGATCCTTAGATATCAAAATATGCTGATCTTCATTTAATCTTCTCAATCGTGTGGTAATTTTGTTAATCTTCGGTTTGGGGTCTCAGATCCAAAGCCCTAGAGTGCCCAGGCAAGTAAAGCCAGATGCAAAGGGCCACGTTAGTACAATAGGAAATGGTGGGGACTTCAGTGACAGGAAGTGCGCGTGCTCCAATTGAAGGGTTCGGCCTCCAGTTAGCTAGAGGTAGTAAGTGATTGGTGAGCAGCTAGATGTTGCACTTTTACAGTGAAACTGAAGGCTTAATATTTTGTGTGAAACATTTTATTTTAAAATACCAGTAACATTCATTTTTTTGTTTCGTTTTAGCAAATTGGGTGAAAAAAATTTTAGGCCATGAGCTGTTTGTTTGTAGTCTCTGAACTAGAGAATAGAGATTGTGGACTTGCCCTTAGTGACTCTTATTTTGGAATTTGTCCACCACCCTGGGGTCTTCAGTTGTAAAGACATTTCTGAATTTGTGTTAAATGAAGAAAACCTAGACACTAGAATCGTGAAATGCAGAAACGCTTAAAACCAGAAGACTGCAAAATTTAACAAATGACCTTTTTTTTGAGACTGAATCTCGCTCTGTCGCCCAAGCTGTGGGGCAATCTCCGCTCACTGCAAACTCCGCCTCCAGGTTCAAGCGATTCTCTTGCCTCAGCCTCCTGAGTAGCTGGGATTACAGTTGCGTGGCATCGCGTCTGACTCATTTTTGTATTTTTAGTAGAGACGGGATTTTGTTGTGTTGCCCAGGCTGGTCTTGAACTCCCAGGCTCAAGCTATCCAAATGCCTTGACCTCCAAAAGTTCTGGGGATTACAGGTATAAGCCACAGTGCCCAGCCATCAAATGGCCATTTTTGAAAGTGGAAAATCTTCTCTGAAACTTATGTTCATATTAGCATTGTTTATGGGGTCATTCACTAAGAATCTTGTATTGAGGTGCAAGCCACTCTGACAGGAGCCTTGTGTTGGAAATCATGCAGTGATGACTTTTCATCATCTGCAAATCATACAAAGATTAGCTTCTTCAGATTATACACATTAACTTTAAAATGGGAACCTCTATACATACTGTATGAATGCTGATGACCAGAAGAAATGGCCTGAATTTTATGAAACATAAATATGGTAAAATTATAGAATTATAGAAGGATTATTATTAGAGCAAACAGCAGCAAATATGTATCAAGGAAAACAAATTATAAGACTTTATTGTAACTTACCATTTTTTTAATGCATGTTTCTGAGGTGCTAGATCTCTTATAAGGAAGCCAGGGTCTTTGTGCTTTTGCGATCATTTATGTGTGTATGTGATTAAGTGAGTGCATGTTTCTGTCTTCTTTAGTTTATAATACACCAATTCTTAGTTATTTATATTGTACCAAATTCTTATATCTTCTTAGTATCGCTAAACTAAGATTGAGAACATTTAGAGTATTCATGTTTGGCCAGTGGCAATTAAGAAACTAACTCTCTCACCATATTTTCAGTAAAATATGAGCATAAAATGCCCAAGGTATTTAAGAAATTTTTTTATTCCAAAGAAAATGTTGCATTAAAAAATTACTGTATTTGAATAGTTTTTAGCAACTATTTTAACATTGATAATGAAGTCCTAGCCTTTATTAACACATATTGGTCTGGGGCCATTAGAAATAAGATATATGTGAGAGTGAATTTCAATCCGTAGTCTCATCAAAGTGATGGATTCCGCATTAATGGTCTTATTTAACTCTTGTAATTTTTCAGCAGAAAGGCACTAGATGACCTTGCACACATTCTGTAATAATGAGTTTCATTTACATGTCTTTCTCTGAGAAGATGAAATGATTACATTGAGAAGTACTATGAAAAGGATTCAAATCACCTGGAAAGCAAATTCTTAGTCAATTATAACAGACTTCATGACAACCTGCTATATGCCACATAGTTGTGCTTATAGTTCATTTAAAATAACAAACTTCTATAATTTGAGGTAATTTTTATGAAAATATTCAAAACAATTATTAATGCCATGATGTTTGTCTTTAATATTTTTCTATCATAGGCAGTAAAAATAAGTTTGGGCATTTTAATTTCATGTTTTAAACCAAGTAACCTGAAACTAATTGTAAAATTAATAATAAGAAATGATTGAAACTTAGAGTAGTTGAAGTGTATGTGGCCTGTTGAAAAATTAATAATGAATTTGTGAAGATTAATGACAGGGAAGAATGAGAAACTTTATACAAGAGAAATCTTTATTATCTTGTATATAGCATTAAAAGTTTGGCTTTTGTATCTCACTAGAGCTGGTAACTGGGAAGTAGTTAATGGTTTATTTTTGGGGTAGAGGTATATCACCCAAAGTCACTCTGGTTTTACCTGTATTTATGTCATATTTGAAAGACATAAAGTCTTTTTTTACTTAAAACATTTGGTTTTCACATCAATGATTTGAAATATGTATGGGGATCTATTTGTATTCTTGTTTTACAAATGAAGAGTATGATTTGCAACAAATGTATACAGCTAGTAAGTAGTAGAGCCAAGTCTCAAACCTATGCCTTTAGATTCCAAGTTCAATTCTCTTTCAAGGGATTTGTAGTATTTGCCCAACATTATTTCTAAGAACAGTCAATTATTAGCTCAGATTGGGCTCCAACTCATGTCTTTTGACAAAAGTAAATTCCAAATTTCTCTTCTCCAGTATCCCACACTTTTTTTGGCATTCTTCTGTAATGCTAAGGCTTTAGTTTTATAAATTATAATAAATTAATATGCCTCTGTCTGTAGGTCTTAGGTTTCCCTTGGGTAAAATCATGACGTTGGGACTTTTGATCTTCTAAGCCTCCTCCAGCAATCTAGTGTAGGGTGTCCTTGAATAAAAGATAGTCTACACTTGGGAGAACATGCATTGGAAACCTTAGTACCATAAATAATTAATATGCAAAGAAGCATAAAGAGCAACTTACTAATCAAGTAGAAAAATATGCACAATAAAATATGCAAAGGACAAAAATGGGCAATTAATGGAAGGATTATAAAAGTGACCAATAAATTTAAGAAAGAGTACACAATTTCTCTGGCAATCAATAATAAGGTTTTTGTTTGCCAATATATTAGTAAACATTAAAATTATTAAGTATAAACAGAGTCTCATATAGTTAGGAAGAGCATCAAATGAGGAGTTAACTTAGAAAACAATTTGCCAGAATTGATAAAAAAATCAAAATGTTATATATTTCAAGTTTTCCATTTCTAGATATCCATTCAAAGAAGTATTTGTATGTGTACATGAAGAGACATGTACAAGAGGGCTTGTTGGAGCATTGTTTGAAATACTAAAAAGTTGAAGGTCACCTACAATGTCTATCAATTTAAGGATAGTTAAATAAATTATGCTTTATATATACCATAGAATTTTATTCATCAGATTTTAATGAGGTATCTGTGAACTGTCATGAGAAACACTCTAAAATATATTACATAAATCAAGCCATAGAACTAAATATGCAGTTTAATTATGTTTATATATTAATATCTTCACCTCCCCTGCCACAAAGCAACACAACTAGGTATTTTCTATCTATGTAAAATCACAGAAAAAGGTGTGACAAATATCCACCATATCATTAGTAGCAACTTCCTTTGATTTGAATTTCTAAATCATTAATAGCAAAACATTAATATAAATGAACTTGAGGGTTGGGATGGCAGTGTGACAGGAAGTTACTTCTACTGTGTATAATTCTTTGTTTTGTTTAAAAATAGAATAACCAAAAATGCTTTTATAGTCTATTTCTGAGGAATTGTTTTCAGGACTTGAGTTTGTTATTCTCTCTCTCTCTCATTTTTTTTTTTTTGAGACAAGGTCTCACTCTGTTGCCCAGGCTAGAGTGCAGTGGTGTATTAATGGCTCACTGCAGCCTTGACCTTCTGGATTCAGGTGATCCTCCAACCTCAGCCTCCCAAGTAGCTGGGATTACAGGTGTGTGCCACCATGCCCGGCTAATTTTTGTACTTTCTGTAGAGACAGGGTTTTGCCATGTTGCCCAGGCTGGTCTCAAACTCCTGGCCATATATCTGAGGAATTAAGTTTTCAAAATCTGGGTTTGTTATTCTCTGTTCATTATATAAAAAGGAATGTGATGTAAATTTGTCCCATTGTCAGTGATTTTAGTCTGCTCACTTGGCTAAGATTGTGTCTGTAATATTCCTGTCAAAGGTGCATAATCCGAGTCCAAGTAAAACATCAGACAACCCAATTTTAAAGGCTTTCTCTTAAAAAAAATCAATTTAAAGAATTGCAAAAAAAGATGGTAGAACTGTACCAGATTAAAGAGACCTGGCAATAAAATGCAATACATGATTCCAGATTTTCTTTTGCAATAAAAAACAATATTGGAACAATTGTAGATATCTGAATAAAGTCTGTAGATTAAAACACAATAGTTAATAATTAATACCCATCTAGATATACAATTCTAGGGTCACCCTATCTTCCTTTTATATAAATTTGGTTCCATTGTTATACAATTTTCTAGCAATGAATGCTTCTATAGTGAGAGGCTGACCTAACATGTGATTTTTGTTTTGTTACCTGGATGTCTTATGATTTTTTCTTTGTCCTTATAGTTCAGTACCTTCCTGAGGGTATGTCTCAGTGACAATTCTATTGCATCAGTTTTTCCTGGAACATGATCTACTTCTTTGATGTGCAGATTAAGGCCATTTTTTTCCCAGGATTGTTTTCTTATGTTTTAGATTATAATATATTATCTGTTTTATTTATTCATTTCTTTTCTTCGTGAAATCGTAGCAATGATGCAATTGTTGATACCTTTACCTATGTTCTTTGTCTATTATCATCTCTATACTCAATTTGAAATCATTGTTCTTTTTTATGTTGTTTTCTGTGAATTGCAGAATAGTGTTCATCATGTTCTTGACTGTGCTCATTTGTGCATGTCTGTTTGTGCTTATGTTTGGCTACTAATTTGGCTTTGGTCTCTGTTGCATTTTAATGTTTTCCTTCCTTTTCTCTTGTGAGCTCCTAAGCTCCCTTTTCACCTCTGTAGTCTCCTTGAATATTTGAACCTGCTCACTAACCTTTTTTTTTTATATATAAGAGAGTTCAAAGCTGTAACTTCTTTGAGAGAATAGAAATTATTTATTTGTCTGACTTTTCATGTTTCAATGGGCGAATTTCCATTTGATTTGTCTTTTTTCATCTGCCTCTTCTCATTTTCCTTCCAGATTTTCTGCATATTTTGTGTTTGTTTATTTCTCCTTATGACGTCCTCAAATGGAATTCCTTAACCTCTGGAAGAATAGAACGAGACTAGGAGAGGAGCATTGGAGAGGGGAGAGATCTATGACTATATTCAGTTACCATTTGTGATCTTGAATATTTCATCAAGTGTCTCGTTTTACTACTTTTTAAAATCTGGGGCACATCAGTTTCTTTAGGAGGATAATGTGGTTCACAGCAAAGCTCTTCAGGGTATGGGCTTGCTGCCCCTTCTTCTAATCACCCATTCACTTCTGGTGATCTTTGCCCTACTAGAAATCTAGGGGGTGGATAGTAGAAATAATGTGACAGCATGATTTGACCCCTGACATTTTGTGATGTTGTGTGAATATTTAAAGGAATCAAATCTTTACAGGACCATCTCTTCTTTTTCTGCTGTCCGTCCATACTCTAAATGTTGACATTTTAGTTAGAGTCATAGGTTAAGCCTTTCTAGACAAAGGTACTTATTTTGGAGAAATTCTGCACCTGCTAGAGTCCCAGGAGGCATGAGTTCACTCGCAGGACTTTGTCTCCTGGCCCCGATTCCATGATGTTTGGCAGGTAAACTTATTGTATGCACTTTGGAATAGAGAGAGTTAACTTAATTCTTCAAATATGGATCATTTTCTCTGTTTTTCATTCTTACTGTTGTTTTCAGTAAAATTTTTGTTGTTTGCAGAAAACTTGTGGGAATAAATAAAAATGCCTTTATTCAACAATGTAAACACAAAATTATTTAAGAGGTAAACTTATTTTTTGTATTCTTATCTTCTTTTCAAAATTTAATGGACTCTATGACTTATTATGGAAAGCAGAATGTGACATAAAGAAAATTCAATAGAGTGTGACATCTTGGGAGAAATACAAATAGTTGGATTTGTATCTTGTATAGGAATTTTACAATCTCCCTTGGATTTATGGGCAATACATATGCTTATGAATATGTGCTAACTACCATATAGACTTTGCTTGAAAATTTTAAACTTAATTTCGTAGTAGCAGATAGCCTAAATCTATAATTCTGCTACCATTTACTTTTGTGTACAATTTCATTTAATGCTAAATTATACTTAATGATTATAGTTCTTAACAGTAATTACAGTGGAAAATCTGTAAAGCAGATTTACTTTTGCTTATGTGGTAGACTGAATTTTTAGTAAGAAAAAGAGATTTAAACACTTTAGCAATATAGATGTGCCAGCCATAAATTATATTTAGCATCTGAGTAGTTTTCAAACTAAATCATTTAATGCTGCTGAAATTATAGGGGACTTCTCAGGGAGCTCCAGATGCCTTCTGCCTAAGTCCATGTGCACTGCTACCACAAAACATCACACTAGGTAGCTTATAAATGACAGTAATTTATTTCTCACAGTTCTAGAGGCTGAGAAGTTCAAGATCAAGGTACTGGCAGATTTAGTGTCTGGTAAGGGCCTACTTTCTAGGTTCATAGATGGTGCCTTTACAGTATACATAGTATAAAGGGACCAGGTAGCTCTCTGTAGTCTCTTTTTTCAGGGCAATAATCCCATTCATGCAGGCTCTGCCTTCATGACCTAATTACTTCCCCAAATCACCTCCTATCACCATCAATTTGGTGATTAGGTTTCAACATAAGAATTTTGGTGAAACACAAACAATCAGATCATAGCACCTTCCTTTATTAACCTCTTTTTATTTTATTTTTTTATTGAGCAACATTTTATTATTTAACATTAAACACACCTTGGGCATGTATATGGAGGCAGACTTCTTTCCCTTTTATGATGTGGATTGGGCAAGTGACATCTGAGTGTGCGTGCGGATGGCAGAAATGTAGACTGAGACAAAGTGGCTCGAGCAAGCTGGGTGACTGTCAAGTCCAATGATGTCCAACAGTGTGACATTGTAACTGCCCTCTTCAAACTATGTGGATCTGCCACATTTCTTTATTTTTATTTTTATTTTATTTTTTTATTATACTTTAAGTTTTAAGATACATGTGCACAACGTGCAGGATAGTTACATATGTATACTTGTGCCATGTTGGTGTGCTGCACCCATTAACTCGTCATTTAACATTAGGTACATCTCCTAATGATATCCCTCCCCCCTCCCCCCACCCCACAACAGGCCCCAGTGTGTGATGTTCCCCTTCCTGTGTCCATGTGTTCTCATTGTTCAATTCCCACCTGTGAATGAGAACTTGTGGTGTTTGGTTTTTTGTCCTTGCAATAGTTTGCTTAGAATGATGGTTTCCAGCTTCATCCATGTCCCTACAAAGGACATGAACTCATCAATTTTTATGGCTGCATAGTATTCCATGGTGTATATGTGCCACATTTTCTGAATCCAGTCTATCATTGTTGGACATTTGGGTTGGTTCCAAGTCTTTGCTATTGTGAATAGTGGCACAATAAACATACGTGTGCATATGTCTTTATAACAGCATGATTTATAATCCTTTGGGTATATACCCAGCAATGGGATTGCTGGGTCAAATGGTATTTCTAGCTCTAGATCTCTGAGGAATCGCCACACTGACTTCCACAATGGTTAAACTAGTTTACAGTCCCACCAACAGTGTAAAAGTGTTCCTATTTCTCCACATCCTCTCCAGCACCTGTTGTTTCCTGACTTTTTAATGATCGCCATTCTAACTGGTGTGAGACGGTATCTCATTGAGGTTTTGATTTGCATTTCTCTGATGGCCAGTGATGATGAGCATTTTTTCATGTGTTTTTTGTCTGCATAAATGTCTTCTTTTGAGAAGTGTCTGTTCATATCCTTCGCCCACTTTTTGATGGGGTTGTTTGTTTTTTTCTTGTAAATTTGTTTGAGTTCATTGTAGATTCTGTATATTAGCCCTTTGTCAGATGAGTAGATTGCAAAAATTTTCTCCCATTCTGTAGGTTGCCTGTTCACTCTGATGGTAGTTTCTTTTGCTGTGCAGAAGCCCTTTAGTTTAATTAGATCCCATTTGTCAATTTTGGCTTTTGTTGCCATTGCTTTTGGTGTTTTAGACATGAAGTCCTTGCCCATGGCTATGTCCTGAATGGTATTGCCTAGGTTTTCTTCTAGGGTTTTTATGGTTTCAGGTCTAACATTTAAGTCTTCAATCCATCCTGAATTAATTTTTGTATAAGATGTAAGGAAGGGATCCAGTTTCAGCTTTCTACATATGGCTAGCCAGTTTTCCCAGCACCATTTATTAAATAGGGAATTGTTTCCCATTTCTTGTTTTTCTCAGGTTTGTCAAAGATCAGATGGTTGTAGATATGTGGCATTATTTCTGAGGGCTCTGTTCTATTCCATTGGTCTGTATCTCTGTTTTGGTACCAGTACCATGCTGTTTTGGTTACTGTAGCCTTGTAGTATAGTTTGAAGTCAGGTAGTGTGATGCCTCCAGCTTTGTTCTTTTGGCTTAGGATTGACTTGGTGATGCGGGCTCTTTTTTGGTTCCATATGAACTTTAAAGTAGTTTTTTCCAATTCTGTGAAGAAAGTCATTGGTAGCTTGATGGGGATGGCATTGAATCTGTAAATTACCTTGGGCAGTATGGCCATTTTCACGATATTGATTCTTCCTACCCATGAGCATGGAATGTTCTTCCATTTGTTTGTATCCTCTTTTATTTCATTGAGCAGTGGTTTATAGTTCCCCTTGAAGAGGTCCTTCACATCCCTTGTAAGTTGGATTCCTAGGTATTTTATTCCCTTTGAAGCAATTGTGAATGGGAGTTCACTAGTGATTTGGCTCTCTGTTTGTCTGTTATTGGTGTATAAGAATGCTTGTGATTTTTGCACATTGATTTTGTATCCTGAGACTTTGCTGAAGTTGCTTATCAGCTTAAGGAGATTTTGGGCTGAGATGATGGGGTTTTTAGATATACAATCCTGTCATCTGCAAACAGGGACAATTTGACTTCCTCTTCTCCTAATTGAATGCTCTTTATTTCCTTCTCCTCTCTGATTGCCCTGGCCAGAACTTCTAACACTGTGTTGAATAGGAGTGGTGAGAGAGGGCATCCCTGTCTTGTGCCAGTTTTCAAAGGGAATGCTTCCAGTTTTTGTCCATTCGGTATGGGATTGGCTGTGGGTTTGTCATAGATAGTTTTTATTATTTTGAGATACATCCCATCAATACCTAATTTATTGAGAGTTTTTCGCATGAGGGGCTGTTGAATTTTGTCAAGGCCTTTTCTGCATCTATTGAGATAATCATGTGGTTTTTGTCATTGGTTCTGTTTATATGCTGTATTACGTTTATTGATTTGCGTATGTTGAACCAGCCTTGCATCCCAGGGATGAAGCCCACTTGATCATGGTGGATAAGCTTTTTGATGTGCTGCTGGATTCGGTTTGCCAGTATTTTATTGAGGATTTTTGCATCGATGTTCATCAGGGATATTGGTCTAAAATTCTCTTTTTTGGTTGTGTCTCTGCCAGGCTTTGGTATCAGGATGATGCTGGCCTCATAAAATGAGTTAGGGAGGATTCTCTCTTTTTCTATTGATTGGAATAGTTTCAGAAGGAATGGTACCACTTCCTCCTTGTACCTCTGGTAGAATTTGGCTGTGAATCCATCTGGTCCTGGACTTTTTTTGTTTGGTAAGCTATTAATTATTGCCTCCATTTCAGAGCCTGTTACTGGTCTATTCATAGATTCAACTTCTTCCTGATTTAGTCTTGGGAGGGTGTATGTGTCGAGAAATTTACCCATTTCTTCTAGATTTTCTAATTTATTGGTGTAGACGTGTTTATAGTATTCTCTGATGGTAGTTTGTATTTCTGTGGGATCGGTGGTGATATCCCTTTTATCATTTTTTATTGCGTCTATTTGATTCTTCTCTCTTTTCTTCTTTATTAGTCTTGCTAGTGATCTATCAATTTTGTTGATCTTTTCAAAAAACCAGCTCCTGGATTCATTGATTTTTTGAAGGGTTTTTTGTGTCTCTATTTCCTTCAGTTCTGCTCCGATCTTAGTTATTTCTTGCCTTCTGCTAGTTTTTGAATGTGTTTGCTCTTGCTTTTCTAGTTCTTTTAATTGTGATTTAAGGGTGTGAATTTTAGATCTTTCCTGCTTTCTCTTGTGGGCATTTAGTGCTATAAATTTCCCTCTACACACTGCTTTGAATGTGTCCCAGAGATTCTGGTATATTGTGTCTTTGTTCTCATTGGTTGCAGAGAACATCTTTATTTCTGCCTTCATTTTGTTATGTACTCAGTAGTCACTCAGGAGCAGGTTGTTCAATTTCCATGTAGTTGAGTGGTTTTGAGTGAGTTTCTTAATCCTGAGTTCTAGTTTGATTGCACTGTGGTCTGAGAGACGGTTTGTTATAATTTCTGTTCTTTTACATTTGCTGAGGAGTGGTTTACTTCCAACTGTGTGGTCAATTTTGGAATAAGTGTGGTGTGGTGCTGAGAAGAATGTATATTCTTTTGATTTGTGGTGGAGAGTTCTGTAGATATCTATTAGGTCCACTTGGTACAGAGCTGAGTTCAATTCCTGGATATCCTTGTTAACTTTCTGTCTCGTTGATCTGTCTAATGTTGACAGTGGGGTGTTAAAGTCTCCCATTATTATTGTGGGGGAATGTATGTCTCTTTCTAGGTCCCCAAGGACTTGCTTTTTGAATCTGGGTGCTCCTGTATTGGATGCATATATATTAAGGATAGTTAGCTTTTCTTGTTGAATTCATCCCTTTACCATTATGTAATGGCCTTCTTTGTCTCTTTTGATGTTTGTTGGTTTAAAGTCTGTTTTATCAGAGACTAGGATTGCAACCCCTGCCTTTTTTTGTTTTCTATTTGCTTGGTAGATCTTCCTCCATCCTTTTATTTTGAGCCTATGTGTGTCTCTGCACATGAGATGGGTTTCCTGAATACAGCACACTGATGGATCTTGACTTTTTATCGAATTTGCCAGTCTGTGTCTTTTAATTTGAGCATTTATCCCATTTACTTTTAAGGTTGATATTGTTATGTGTGAATTTGATCCTGTCATTATGATATTAGCTGGTTATTTTGCTCGTTAGTTGATGCGGTTTCTTCCTAGCCTCGATGGTCTTTACAATTTGGCATGTTTTTGCAGTGGCTGGTACCGGTTGTTCCTTTCCATGCTTAGTGCTTCCTTCAGGAGCTCTTTTAGGGCAAGCCTGGTGGTGACAAAATCTCTCAGCATTTGCTTGTCTGTAAAGGATTTTATTTCTCCTTCACTTATGAAGCTTAGTTTGGCTGGATATGAAATTCTGGGTTGAAAATTCTTTTCTTTAAGAATGTTGAATATTGGCCCCCACTCTCTTCTGGCTTGTAGAGTTTCTGCCAAGAGATTCCCTGTTAGTCTGATGGGCTTCCCTTTGTGGGTAACCCGACCTTTGTCTCTGGCTGCCCTTAACATTTTTTCCTTCATTTCAACTTTGGTGAATCTGACAATTATGTGTCTTGGAGTTGCTCTTCTCGAGGAGTATCTTTGTGGCGTTCTCTGTATTTCCTGAATTTGAATGTTGGCCTGCCTTGTTAGATTGGGGAAGTTCTCCTGGATAATATCCTGCAGAGTGTTTTCCAACTTTGTTCCTTTCTTCTTGTCATTTTCAAGTACACCAATCAAATGTAGGTTTGGTCTTTTCTCATAGTCCCATATTTCTTGGAGGCTTTGTTCGTTTCTTTTTATTCTTTTTTCTCTAAATGTCTCTTCTCGCTTCATTTCATTCATATTTGATCTTCCATCACTGATACCCTTTCTTCCAGTTGATCCAATCGGCTACTGAGGCTTGTGCATTCATCACGTAGTTCTCTTGCCTTGGTTTTCAGCTCCGTCAGGTCTTTTAAGGACTTCTCTGCATTGGTTATTCTAGTTAACCTTTCATCTAATTTTTTTTCAAGGTTTTTAACTTCTTTTCCACGGGTTCGAACTTCCTCCTTTAGCTCAGAGTAGTTTGATCGTCTGAAGCCTTCTTCTCTCAGCTTGTCAAAGTCATTCTCTGTCCAGCTTTGTTCCATTGCTGGTGAGGAGCTGTGTTCCTTTGGAGGAGGAGAGGTGCCCTGATTTTTAGAGTTTCCAGTTTTTCTGCTCTGTTTTTTCCCCATCTTTGTGGTTTTATCTACCTTTCATCTTTGATGATGGTGACATACAGATGGGGTTTTGGTGTGGATGTCCTTTCTGTTTGTTAGTTTTCCTTGTAACAGTCAGGACCCTCAGCTGCAGGTCTGTTGGAGTTTCCTGGAGGTCCACTCCAGACGCTGTTCGCCTGGGTATCAGCAGTGGAGGCTGCAGAACAGGGGATATTGGTGAACAGCAAATGTTGCTGCCTGATCGTTCCTCTGGAAGTTTTGTCTCAGAGGAGTACCCAGCTGTGTGAGGCATCAGTCTGCCCCTACTGGGGGGTGCCTCCCAGTTAGGCTACTTGGGGTCAGGGACCCACTTGAGGAGGCAGTCTGTCTGTTCTCAGATCTCCAGCTGTGTGCTGGGAGAACCACTACTCTCTTCAAATCTGTCAGACAGGAACATTTAAGTCTGCAGAGGATTCTGCTGCCTTTTGTTTGGCTATGTCCTGTCCCTAGAGATGGAGTCTACAGAGGCAGGCAGGCCTCCTTGAACCACGGTGGGCTCCACCCAGTTCGAGCTTCCTGGCTGCTTTGTTTACCTACTGAAGCCTTGGCAATGGTGGGCGCCCCTCCCCTGCCTCGCTGCTGCCTTGCAGCTGGATCTCAGACTGCTGTGCTAGCAATGAGTGGGGCTCCGTGGGCGTAGGACCGTCCGAGCCAGGCGTGGGATATAATCTCCTGGTGTGCCGTTTGCTAAGACCGTTGGAAAAGCTCAGTATTAGGGTGGGAGTGACCCAATTTTCCAGATGCCCTCTGTCACCCCTTTCTATGACTAGGAAAGGGAATTCCCTGACCCCTTGTGCTTCCTGGGTGAGGTAATGTCTCACCCTGCTTTGGCTCACACTTGGTGCGCTGCACCCACTGTCCTGCACCCACTTTCCGACACTCCCCAGTGAGATGAACCCGGTACCTCAGTTGGAAATGCAGAAATCACCCATCTTCTGCGTCGCTCATGCTGGGAGCTGTAGACTGGAGCTGTTCCTATTTGGCCATCTTCTGATTTGCATTTTTCTAATGATGAGTGATTTTGAGCTTTTTTTCCATGTTTGTTGGTCGCATAAATGTCTTCTTTTGAGAAGTGTGTGTTAATATCCTTTACCCACTATTTAAAGGTTTTTTTGTTCTTGTAAATTTGATTAAGTTCCTTGTAGACACTGGATATTAGATCTATTCAGGATCTTTTGATGTATCTGCTAAACTGCCTTCAGTACCAGCTTCACCCTCTGGCTAATTCCTCCTCTGTGGTAGTAAGATGGCTCTTGTGGCATTCTGGGCTATCTGCTTTGTTTGTTTCATGTTCAGCATGGGAGAGTGAGAAAAATACATTTTTTCCAACCCTGAAACATAAATTCATCAAATTTTTTCATGTACCCATGCTTGGATGAATAATATATTTCATGAGAATGTCATGAGATTATAAGTTTAGATGAGACAGGATCAGCCCAAACCTAGGAATTGGGAATGGTTCACCTTCCCGGAAACTAATGACTGAGTAGGTAAGGTGGGACATGTGAACAAAATCAAGCTTTAGCTGGGAAGGAGAAAGTGAAAAGATGGTAGCACCTGCTAGTATTCTCACAGGAACCTTAAGAGGTAGTTACTATATTATCATCTCCATATTACAGATGAAGAAACAGATAGAGAGAGGTTAGGTGACTTGCCCAGTTGGTGAAGCTGGACTTTGAATGGAGCATCTAATACCAGAGTCCACATTTGAAACCACAACTTTATGTGCCTTATGGTTCTGATCTAAATGGAGGAGCAGAATGGCCCCAAATACCTCCTCTCTGGAGTTAACTTCAGGAGGAATTACATTCTGTGTTCGAGAGTAGGCTTTGGATTGGAAAAGATTTCCAGGGTGATTCTCAACCAAAGCCAGAGCTGTGCAACTGGATAGAAGGAGAATCTAGAACCATGCAAATACCAGCCAGCCAGGCCAGAGGTGACCTGCTGTCTGGAAAAAATAATGCCTTCTTAGAGTGATAAATTGTTCACTTTCATAAGTGCATTCAAACAATCACAATGTAGGAGAAAGTGAGGATTATTTTTTGCACAGTGAAGTTCTGTGCTTACAGACAAGTGATAGTCAAGAAAAACACAGGGAGATAAAATAAATTAGAAAAATGCACTTGAAATATAATACACATCTTTTAGCAGCCTTGTTATTCTTTTTGTCAAAATGCTTGCAAGCTGTCATAAAGTGGTTGCATAGCTAGAACAGGTGTTAGAGTCAAGACTATGTAGCTTTAAATCTTGATTCCACCAACCTACTACTGTATGATCGTGGGCAAGATAATCTCTCAGTCTCTCCATTTATAAAATGGGAATACTATTATCACTCTCCTCAGAGGACTGCAGTGAGAATTAAATCTATGTATTTGTAAAGTGTTTAGTGTAGCAGCTGATATATGGTAAATGCTATAGAAGTGTTTGCTGTTCTTAATAATTTATTTATATTCCACATAAATTAAGTGGTTACTATCCTACCACTTCTATAAAAATCTTTGTTTGCAAAGAACATGTTTTAATTTAATACTTTCTTATGCTGGAAAAAAAAACATAGTAAGATAGTAAAGGAAATAAAACATCACTCATTGGCAGTAAAACTCTGCCTTAGAAAAAACTTTGTTTCGCAAACTATATTCTGTTAGCTTACGGTTTGCCATTTGATTAGTGGCCTAAAAATAATAATATGACTGTCTGAAAAACAAATGCCTTCGCTGTTTTTTTGGGAGACACAAATATTAAGTTTTTGTGATTTAAAAGGAGAGAGATTTAAATGAGAGATTCAAGGAGTTGATTTATGACCCGCTATTCTGGAAACAACTTCAAATCCCCTCTACATTTGGTCCCGGGATCCCTGTTGTTCATTTATCTAAGTGTGTAATATTTTTAAAATAAATTACAATTATTTTCAGACAGAGTACTGCAGCAAACCTGAAATGTAATAGAAGCTAAATTTGATATTCTGTTCATTTGATATTTAGAGTGAATTCTTACCACTTACTATGTGAGTTGATTTTTTGCTTTTTATTTTTAGAAAACGGTATTTGTTTTGCAAAGACCAAGAGTATGGAGAGAATGCACCTTAAAACCAAGGGTATTGGATTAATTTGGTAGCCATATCAAAATTAAACGTGACCCCATTTAAAACTATATTCATGACATATTGTAGGTGAATTATAGATTATGCATGTTGTATATGAAACAACAAAATAAAATTTTTAGGGAATAGTATAAGAGAATGTCTTCAGGACTTTGGGGAAGGAAAATGTTTCTTAAACAGGAAACAGTACTAGCATAAAGGAAAAGTTTTATAAATTGGATTTTATTAAAATTAAAGACTGCTTATGAAGTTTTTATTTTATTATAGCGCTTATTTTATTAAAATTAAAAACTGCTTAAGGGAGTGAAAAGGTAAGCAACAGAGTAGGAGAAGATACTTGCAATACCGTATCTGTCAAATTATTTGTGTATGGAATATATAAAGGTTTTCTATTAATATGACAATGACAGACAACTCAAAGGCAAAACACTTCAACAGGCACTTCACTAAAGAGGATATCCAATTGATTTTTAAGCATCTGAAAGGGTGTCAAACATCATTAGTTATCATAAAAGTATAAATTGAAAGCATAATGAAATACCTCTAGTGCCTACTGGAATGGCAAAATAAAAAAGAACAAAAACTATCAATATCAAGTATTGGCAAATACCTGTAGCAACTGGAACTGTCATTCACAGCTGGAAGGAGTATAAATTGGTACAATCACATGGGAAAACTGTTTGACTTATTTGCTAGAGCTGAACATTCACAAGCTCCGTGGTCCATCAATATTGCTTCTTAAAAAGAAGGGCAATTCACTCATGCCTGACAGAAATTTATACAAATGTTTTCTAAAAATACATTTACTACAATAGTCATAGGAACATTTCCCATATAAATCTCAATCTTGACACAATCATTCTATCAACATATTCATATATGTAAATATATCTGTGAAATACTATTCAGCAATGAAAAGAACAAATTACAGTTACATGTAACAACATAAATGAGTCCCATAAACATAATGTTGAATGAAAGAAGCCAGACATAAAAGTGTACACACTCTACAATTTCATATGAAGTTTTAAAATGCAAAACTAATGTGTAGTGTTAGAAATTTAAAGGGTGGTTGCCGAGACCAGCTTGGTTGCGGAGACCCTAACCCAGCGGTGCTAGAGGAATTAAAGACACATGCACAGAAAGATAGAGTGTGGAGTGGCAAATCAGGGGTCTCACAGCCTTCAGAGCTGAGAGCCTTGAACAGAGATTTACCTACATACTTATTGACAGCAAGCCAGTCATAAGATTTACTAAAAGTATTTCTTATAGGAAATAAAGAGATGGGCTGAAATAAAGGGATGGGTTTGGCTAGTTATCTGCAGCAGAAACATGTCCTTAAGACACAGATCACCCATGCTATTGTTTGTGGCTTAAGAATGCCTTTAAGCGATTTTCCACCCTGTGTGGGCCAGGTGTTTTTTGCCCTCATTCCAGTAAACCCACAACCTTCCAGTGTGGGCATCATGGCCATCATGAACATGTCACAGTGCTGCAGAGATTTTGTTTATGGCTAATTTTGGGGTCAATTTATGGCCAGATTTGGAGCCTCTTCCCCAACAGGTGGTTTCCTTTGTAGGGGTGGCTGATGTTTGGGAATGGGTGTGAGGAATGCTACAGAATGCCAAGATGAGCTTGGTTGTGGACGCCCTAACCCAGCAGTGCTAGAGGAATTAAAGACACACACACAGAAATATACAGTGTGGAGTGGGAAATCAGGGGACTCATAACCTTCAGAGCTGAGAGTCCTGAACAGAGTTTGACCCACATATTTATTGACAGCAAGCCAGTGATAAGCATTATTTCAATAGATTATAGATTAACTGAAAGTATTCCTTATGGGAAACAAAGGGATGGGCCAAAACAAAGGGATGGGCTCTGGCTAGATATCTGCAGCAGGAACATGTCCTTAAGGCACAGATCACTCATGTTATTGTTTGTGGCTTAGGAATGCCTTAAGCAGTTTTCCACCCTGGGTGGGCCAGGTGTTCCTTGCCCTCATTCTGGTAAACCCACAACCTTCAGGGTGGGCATCATGGCCGTCATGAACATGTCACAGTGCTGCAGAGATTTTGTTTATGGCCAGTTTTGGGGCCAGTTTATGGCTAGATTTGTAGGCCTGTTCCCAACAACAGAAGAGCTAATAATGTTTCATCATATCTTAATCTAGATGGGGAAACATTGTGTATTCATATTTGAGATGTTTATAAAACTATACACAAAAATTTGTGAACTAAAGTTTAAGTTACCTTGAAATGATTTAAAATCTGTAGTGCTAGTGTACTCAAAATGAAAAAAAAATTCCTGCAGACAACACATACTTTACTATGAGCTCAAGGGAAGCCAGTGGTTGCTCTCAAGATTGATGTTTCTACAGACAAAAGAAGATTTTAAAATTCCTGTACAAATTGATCTGTTTGATATTATTCAAGGCATCAAATATGTATACAGCATTTGCATTGAGCCTATCTTTTTCTAGGGCTATAGAGAAGTTATTTTTGGGTGATAAAATATTCAGATGTGATTTAGATAATTAGAATTTTCAGAATAATAAAGTAAGGTGATAGTTCATGCACTCATAAAATTTTATTTACTTATTTATTCTATTGGGGTGAGTATAATCCATGTATGTTAGCTGAATAAGCCTTCAGCTACTAAAAGTCTTCAGGCTAATTGGCAAATATGGCAAATGCTGTGTCCAGACCACCTCCAAATCCTTTTGCCTTGGCAGTCTAGTCGCTGGTTAAGGATGGGTGTAGATACATGAATGGGATTAATTTGGATTATGATAAATGTGAAGAAGCAAGGTGATAATCAAATCTGAGTGAGAAGACATAGATCCTGTCCTAGTGCTTTTGGGTTATTGGAGCAGGAGCACTGTGCAGATGGGAGAAGATATTGCAGAAAGTCAGGGACGCCAAATGGAGGGACCAGCTGGAGCTGTGGCAGAGGAACATAAATTGTGAAGATTTCATGGACATTTATTAGTTCCCAAAATTAATACTTTTATAATTTCTTATGCCTGTCTTACTTTAATCTCTTAATCCTGTTATCTTCATAAGCTGAGGATGTACATCACCTCAGGGCCACTGTGATGATGCATTAACTGTACAAATTGATTGTAAAACGTGTGTTTGAACAATATGAAATCAGTGCTCCTTGAAAATGAACAGAATAACGGCGATTTTAGGGAACAATGGAAGACAACCATAAGGTCTGACTGCCTGCGGGGTCAGGCAAAAAGAGCCATATTTTTCTTCTTGTAGAGAGCCTATAAATGGATGTGCAAATAGGAGAGATATTGCTAAATTCTTTTCCTAGCAAGGAATATTGATAATTAATATTCTGGGAAAAGAATTGCATTCCTGGGGAGAGGTCTATAAACAGCCGCTCTGGGAGTGTCTGTCTTACGTGGTTGAGATAAGGACTGAAAAATGCCCTGGTCTCCTGCAGTACCCTCAGGCTTACTAGGGTGGGGAAAAAATCCCACCCTGGTCAATTTGAGGTCGGACCTGTTCTCTGCTCTCGAACCCTGTTTTCTGTTGTTTAAGATGTTTATCAAGACAATATGTGCACAGTTGAATATAGACCCTCATCAGTAATTCTAATTTTGCCCTTTGCCTTGTGATCTTTGCTTTGCCCCTTGCCTTGTGATCTTTATTGGCCTCAGAAGCATGTGATCTTTGTGACCTACTCCCTGTTCGTACACCCCGCACCTTTAAAGTCCTTAATAAAAACCTGCTGGTTTTGCAGCTCAGGTGGGCATCATGGACCTACCAATATGTGATGTCACCCCCGGTGGCCCAGCTGTAATATTCCTCTCTTTGCACTCTTTCTCTTTATTTCTCAGACCAGCTGACAGTTAGGGAAAATAGAAAGAACCTACTTTGAAATATTGGGGGTGTGTTCCCCTGATAAGAGAAATTTTTCTAGGAGGTCTTAGAATCTAAGGATAAACTGCAATAATGTCTTAGGCAGTGAATTTGCTAGGCTAGGACATTTCCAAAACTCTGTCATGAGGCTAGTTTAATAGATTATTTTGGAAAAGCTAAACTGGTAAGGATTTGATTTGAAATTGCATAAAACATTTCTTTAGAATGTCCTTGACATGTAATTAAACAAGATATGTCTCTTTCCTACAATGAGTAACAAGAATTTTCATTCCAATGGTATAAGCATGAAATTTCTATGTATAAAAGGTCATGCCCTTCATTAAAGCATGTGATCATTTATTACGAATTTCATTATACCTGCTCTGACTGTCACAACTGCTCATCCAACATAGCAGTATGTCATCTTCTTGCTTGGACAGATTTCAAAGTGTTTTAGTTTTGGCCTTGGGCACTGGCTACAAATTTGGTAAATAATCTTAGTCAAATATATCCAGAGAAACAATAGGCAAATACTTTTACTCTAGCTGGCCTGAGTTTCATATGCAAAAATAGCATGTCCTGTCTCCACTTACAAAGTAACAGTTGAATATGTCAGTTTAGCAATTTGGAAAGTAAATTTCAAGACTGCCACCTTCTACCATCTTCTGTGGACCACAGTGTTCCTGAGCAAAGTCAGGCACTTCCTTTTTCTGTCAGAAACAATAGGACCTCACCTATAGTTATTCTCAAACAATGTGGCCTCACCTATAGATATGTTTGCTTTTTAAGTACTATGTGTTTTATAAACATATTGGTAATTATTATTATGACTATTCATTTGAAAAATGCTCCTGAGTCACAAGAAATGAACATAGACATAGAGTCTACAGGAGAGGCTTTTGAGTGTGGCTCCTCAGTCCCCTAATCAACCCTTTATTGTCACTGCTTCAGCATTCTAGAACTTTCTCATATGTGTGACTTCTGCACAAAGAGAAATAAATAAGGAACTGAACCCCAAAAGAGTTCTTAGCGATTCTTAACAGAGCAACATAACAAGGGAAAACTTGAGTTGAGGATCACACATTGCTGGCTTCAAATCTCAGCCCTAACACATACTTGCTGTGAAGATGTGAGCAAATTGTTTAACCACTCCAAACCCCATTTTCCCCATCTATACAACATTCCTCATAGGTATATCATGAGGATTAAATGGAATAAAGTATATAAAGCTATTAATATAGTGTTGGAATTTAATGAGTACTCAATTCATGGCTGGCTACCTGGGATGGAATCCTGGGTACACAACTTACTATATGTAGACCTTGGGTAATCACTAAACTTTTCTTATCTGTTAAGTTAAGGGAGCTAACAGGACCTACTTCCAGGACTCCTGAGAGCAGCCAAGGAGATGACACATATTCAGTTCTCCCCAGGCTACCTGGGCCATAGAACAGGCTTACTAAGTGTTAGCTACAGCAATTGCATTGACTGTACTTTTCCTTAAAGTAAGTAGCACAACATGCACAGTAGGCTGTTTGTTATTCCCTCTCCTTCCCAATCCCTCACTCGACAAGCTCTGAGAATAATATTGATAATAATAATAATGGCAGAATACAGTTTACAAACTTTCTGTAAGCCTAGCTTTTTGACCTTAAGTAAACAATTTAACTTCTCATTGCCTCTATTTTCTTATCTGTGAAATAAAGATAATACTGCCTATTTTTGAGGCATATATTCTTTATTAAAGAATTGAAGGTAAAGGTCACAGAACAAGATTTGGTATACAGTAATATCTTATTAATTTTAGCTTTAAAAAGTGTTTTATTTATTTATTTATTATTATTATACTTTAAGTTTTAGGGTACATGTGCACAATGTGCAGGTTAGTTACATATGCATACATGTGCCATGCTGGTGCGCTGCACCCACTAACTCATCTATATAATCTCATTTGACTGTAACAGGTGTTTTTCTAGGTGAGATTCTTCAGTAGGTACTAAAACATGTTGAATCCTTTTTAAAAGCTATATAAATAGAGGTCAATCCAGGCCACCTAAACATTTAACTTGAACTGGGTTTGGCATGGACGAGCCAGTGTGATTTTTAGCAGTAGAACAGTCCTCCTGTCTAAACACAGTCCTTCTCCACCTATCTATCAGGCCTGAAAGTCAATAATGATGCAGGTATTCCTGGGGTAGCTCTAATTTAAACAACATCAATTATTTATACCTGAGTGTTGATGCATTTATTAGGACATCTCTGGAGAGTTTTGACAGATGTGGGGGGGGGGAGCTGGATAAAGCAAAGCATCATCAGTGTATGAAGACAGAGCATCTGAGTGCCTCAAGAGGGAGACAAGGACAGTAAAAAGGAAAAAGGACATAAATCAGGAAGCTAAAAATGCTACATGACACATGTCACCTACTTAGCACGTTTGCCTGTGGCTGACCTCAAATGTCATCTCCTTCCTAATAGACAGACTTCCTAACTGCATTGGCAGCTCCTCTGAGGATGTTTTCTTTGTTCTCTCCCTATAGAAAGGATAGTCTTATACGTATTCCAAACCACTGAGAGAAAATATGTGTTAGGCCACTGAAGAATGTTATTAATATTAAATAAGCCAGAATCCCAAATGTGCTTAATCCCAAGTGTGCTTCTGATACCACGGCTTGGAGAAAAACAGAAATTCAAAAATAAATCTTAAGTAAAATGGGGGTGAAAATTATGTCTGATGTACTTTGGATGTATCTGTTAAAATTCTCATCTTTTGAACTCTAGGAATTGCTTGGAAAAGAGGGGAAAACTTCAAATCTCACTTTTATGTGCCCTGACTCAAGAGTTTCAGATTTTCCAGGTATGCAGTGCTGTGCTAGAGCACCAGGTGTGATATGGTTTGAATGTTTTGTCCCCTCCAGATCTGGTGTTGAAATGTGCTGTCCAATGTTGGAGGGGGTGCCTGCTGGGAGGTGTTCGGGTCATCAGGGAGGATCCCTCATGAATGCCTTGGTGCTGTACTCATGGTGATGAGTGAGTTCTCACCCTATGAATTCATGCAAGATCTGGTTGTTTAGAAGAGTGTAGCATCTCTTCTCTTTCTCTCTTGTTCCCCCTCTTGCCATGTGATATGGTTTGGCTCTGTGTCCCCACCCGAATCTCATCTCTAACTGCAATCCCCATGTGATGAGGGAGGGTCCTGGTGGGAGGTGATTGGATCATGGTGGCAGTTTCCCCCATGCTGTTCTTGTGATAGTGAGTGAGTCCTCACAAGATCTGATGGTTTTAGAAGAGGTGGTTTCCCCCGCTCTCTTCTCTTTCTTGCTGCCTTGTGTGGAAGCTACTTGCTTCCCCTTTGCCTTCCACCATGACTGTAACTTTCCTGAGACCTCTCCAGCCATGTAGAGCTGTGAGTCAATTAAATCTCTTTCTTTTATAAATTACCCAGTCTTGGATATTTCTTTGTAGCAGTGTGAGAACAAACTAATACGCCATGTGACACACAGACTCCCCTTTGCTTCTACCATGATTGCAAGCTTCCTGAGGCACCCCCAGAAGCAGATGCTGACACTATGCTTCCTGTGCAGCTGGCAGAACCATGAGCTAATTAAATCTCTTTTCTTTATAAATTACCCAGCCTCAGATACTTCTTTATGGTAACACGAAACAGACTAACACAATGTGCCTTCAACAAGCAGCTGTCACCTGCAAGTTCTAGCCACCGTAGAAGAATCAAAAGAACCAGACATAGTTTTTTTCTTGCTCTGCATTTACTATGCCCCCAGAAGATGACCCTTACTTACATTTTGATTGGGGTTCACTAGAAAGGAAGGAGACTAGAGCAAGGAAAGAAAAGGCAAAGGTGCTTTGGACTAAAGAAAGAGTAAGTGTCTCCAAGACTGAGAAAGGGCCACAGATTTAAGAATGCTTCACCTCAAAGCTTGTGTGCAATGTTTTGGATGGGAGAGGTACAAGGTGACTGTGTTGTCTAAGGCTGAGGTTGGTAGAAAGGACCACTGAGAGCAGGAATACTGGACATAGCAAATGACAAGGAGCAGGACTCAACAGCAGCAATGGTAGCAGAAAGAGTGATAAAATTAATACCAAAGATTTGTCTTCTGTTTTCTTCCAGGACTTGTCTTCCATTTTCTAAGTATCATAAAAGCTTCTTAAATTATTGTGAGACCTCAGGGAGAGAAGGGCTCCCTCAAAGAAGATTGGGATTAAGTTTCCCACACTTTTCACCTGAGGTCAGGAGTTCTAGACCAGCCAGGCCAACATGGTGAAACCCCATCTCTACTAAAAATACAAAAATTATCTGGGCGTGGTTGCACATGCCTGTAATCCCAGCTACTTGGGAGGCTGAGGCAGGAGAATCGCTTGAACTTGGGAGGTAGAGGTTGCAGTGAGCCGAGATTGCTCCATTGCACTCCAGCCTGGGTGACAGAGCAAGACTCTGTCTCCAAAACAAACAAACAAACAAACAAACAAACAAACAAACAAACGAAAAACCAAAAAAAATTTCCACACTTTGTTAAATGGACTCAGTGGCATATTTAGTTTGATTTAGAAAACAGAGGGATATTTTTCACACCCCTGTGTTATGGAGCAGATTCTTTCCTATGCTCTGTGAGAACAAGATCCATGTGTCTTTGTCACTGTATTGACATCAACTGTGGAGCACCTGGTATATGAGATCTCAACAAATATTAAAATAAATAGGGCTAAGCACAGTGGCTCATGCCTGTAGTTGCAGAGGTTTGGGAGGCCAAGGTAGGCAGATTGCTTCAGTCTACAAGTTCAAGACCAGCCTGGACAACAAGGCGAAACCCCATCTCTACAAAAAATGCAAAAGTTAGCTGGGTGTGGTGGCACATAACTTTAGTCCCAGCTACTTGGGAGGCTGAGGTGGGAGGATTTGTTGAGTTTGGCAGGCTGAGGCTACAGTGAGCCATGATTGTACCACTGCCCTGCAGCCTGGGTGACAGAGTGAAACCCTGTCAAGAAAGAAGAAAGAAAGAAAGAAGGAAAGAAGGAAAGAAAGAAAGAAGGAAAGGAAGGAAGGAAGGGAGGGAGGGAGGGAGGGAGGGAGTGGAATGACTAATTGGAAATACAGTAAAATTTAAAAGACTCAGTTGAATCCAAATTTTGTTTCTCATACTGGGTGAAGCTTTGGTGTAAGACAGAGCTTCTCAGTCTGGGCAGTAAAGTATTTGACATTTTTATTCAGATACTTCATGTGTTTGTGTGTGTGTAAGTCTTACAGTGTGTCCTAGAATGTTTAACAGCATCCTTGGCCTTTGCTTAGATTATATAGGAAAAATCAGACGTCGGAAAAGTAGAGTTGAATTTTGTATGTGAAATTGGTTTTCCACAAGTGATTTCTTTGAGACAGAAGGGTTTGTTACATGGAACTATCTGGTTTTCTGAGTTCATCTATCACATAATCTTATAAATGAGTTTGTGTGTATAGAATTTGCTTACATGTGGCAGTGATGTTTTAAAAAACATTGGACTAAGACTTATAAGATCAAGGATTGAATTCTGGCTTTGCACTTACTACTTTTGGAACATGTTTAACTTTTGTGTCTCTCAATTTTCTTTTCTGTATTTGGGAAATAATTTTTAAAAAACACTTCACAGATAGTTGTGAAAATCAAACTACATAAAAATTATTATCACTTATTTATTGACACACATTGATTATTTCTGTTACACACTGAATACCTTTTAAAACACATATGTCTCTGAGAGTAGTAACTCAAGATGAGAAAGATGTATGAAGACAGTCTAAGGTCAAGGAGGCCAAACTAAATTTCTCCTTCTTGCTCATAGTTCAATTGCAAATATGGGTAAATACATGGAACCTATAATATTTGCCAAATAGCCATACCTGAAAGACTCTTTCCATGTTTAAATTTGTCAGAGAACTTCAAAGGTTAAATAATTAGAGTCAGGAGAGTCAGATGGAATTAGTCTAGAAATGATGAATATTGTCCCAGAGGCAGACAGGTCTGGCCAGGTGGAGGTGGTTTTTAACAGATGGGAAGGTACTGGTTGGTTTCTAGTACTCTCTGGCTGAGCAAGGACATTGGGTAATATGGAGGTCCCTGGTGTTATGGAATCGTGACTCTGTCACTGAAGGTGCGGGGTGATCCTAGGAAGACACTAACTTCTATGCCAAGCAGGTGTTGGCATTCTGATGTGTAAGAAGGCATAGTTCTATTTCACCAAACTTGGGGATGTTTTGTCTAGTCTTATGGGAAATTCAAATAATGACTTAATAATGAATGAACAACTGCCAAAGTATAGATTAGAGGTCACATTTATTTTTGTTTTACATATTGACTTATGGTCCTTGAACTTTCAGGAGATATATACTCTCATATAGTGATATACTTCATCTCATATCTTTCTTCAAACTTGCAGTTCAATAAGTTCTTTATTCTTACAAGTTAAAACAAAAATTGACAACATTCAAAACCTAATCCATAGCTTAAAAATAACGGTCTGAGAAATAGGAGTATTGTACAACTACTATGTCACATCTAGAACTGTCCAGTAATGTAAGCACCTGTATCGAGATTGAAAAAAATAATTTAGAGAAATGGTTCACCATTAAAACCCACAGAGGTAAGGCCAGTCCATTAGAATTACTGGAGGAAGCTTTAAAACTATTGGACTAGACCCTGCCCTGAAAAGATTCTGACTTAATAGATTTCGGATGAGGCCCAAGAGTCTTTATTCATTTTTTTCACTTAAAAATTCTCCCAAGTAATTTTAATACACATGTTTTTGGAGAAATGTTACAAGAGAAAATTTTAGATACTTAGAAATGTTCCTTTGAATTGTATTTCATGTTTCTTAAATGGCCTAATGAAGCTTTAAAAGTTTTTAGACCAGTTGCTTTAGAACTTAAATTTCCACACGGCGGTTTTATTTTTCTCATGTACCTGAGAAATCAACCATATTCATTTGTCAGAATATAAATCCATAAACCTCGAAGCAGGGAGCTTGCTTCTGTGCTTCATGTTTATGATTCTGTTTCACCTACAATGCCCCTGATGTGATTATAATCCCTTCATCAACAGGCAAAGGACTCTGCAGATTTTGAAGGTTGAATTTTACATTCCTATTTTGGGCATACTTTGTTCATGCCTATTATGGTGTAATAACCATCTGTCTGCTGCAGCAGATAAGTACTAGATGCCACCTGCACTTTCAGCCAAAATATAAAAATATAAAGAGTCTGGCAAAATGGGGCTTATAAATTCTGTCCTAATTCTCCCCTGAATGCCTGTTTGCGGTCATCCCATTCGCATAGCTGAATGATTATGATGCAGTGAAAGCATTGTGGACTTTAGATATGAATTTGAATGTGAGCTTACTTTTCTCATTCATTCATTCAACAAATATCTACTGTCCACCATGTGCCAGAGGCTATTCTCGGGCACAGAGAGAAAAAACATGAGACTGCATCTTCAGGTAACTCATAGGCTTGCTTGCAGGAAACAGAGAAGTAAACAATTATTACCCAGAGTGTAAAGTGTCAGAAGAGATGGGAGCATAGGGCAGGAAGTCTGAAGAGGGAGACATAACATAAATTTGGTGTTGGGGCTGGCCCTGGTTCAGAGGATGTTGGAACTTTTAGGTAGTTCCTGGAGAAGCACTGATCTTAAGTTTTAAAGAAATCTTAAGCTGTGGGAGACGGAGCATGAGGGTAGTTTATCCAAAGAATATGTGTGTGATATGTTTTGTTGGGATAACTGAAGGAAAGGGATGTGAGGAGAAAAGAGATAACAAGTGAGGCTAGAGCACTCAGCAAAAGCTGTGTAATTAGAACCTGTGGACTCTATTACAAAGGCAATGGAGAGTCATTGACTAGGGCTGACATGATGAGATTGGCATTTTAGGTCACCTTGAAGAGGGACATGACTAAGCAGGCTATGGAAGTAATTCAGACTGAGGAGGCAGTGGTACTGGTGATGCTAGTGAGGAAATGGATTTTAGAGTTATTTAAGAAGTTACTTTGATTTGACTTTATCTCTAATTTCATGCACGTGTAAAAAAGAGGCAGGGCTGGTCATGGTAGCTCATGCCTGTAATCCCAGCACTTTGGGAGGTTGAGGTGGGTGGATCGCTTGAGCTCAGGAGTTTGAGTCCAGCTTGGCCAACACGGTGAAGCCTCATCTCTACTAAAAATACAAAAAATTAGCTGGGTGTGGTGGTGTACACCTGTAGTCCCAGCTACTCAGTAGTCTAAGATGGGAGAATCACCTGAGCCCAGAAGGCTGAGGCTTCAGTGAGCTGAGATGGTGCCACTGTACTCCAGACTGGGCAACCACAGTGAGACCCTATCTCAAACTAACTAACTAAATAAACAAATGGGAGAGGTAGTAATTTAGGGTGCCCTGCAGTTTTCTGGCTCAGGAAACAGGGTGAATGGCATTGTCCTTCACCTCTTTAGGGAGCACAGGAAGAGGAACACTTTTGAGAGAGGGTGTTCTGATTCACTGCTTTTTTAGAGGCCATTTTTTCAAAGATTTACCTAAGCCACCAGATGGCTTGGGTTGAATTTTCCCTGTACTGTGTAGCTAAAGCAATAACATCAACTCACAATCACCAAAGCAAAATGTATTAGTATTTTTCAGATTAGATGTGATGCAACAGCAACATAATATGTAAATATAATGTGTAGTAAATTGCATGCAACATAGTGCATAAAGAAGCTTTTTCTATGCCACTGCTGCCCTGCCATCCTGGGTTTGCATATGACCTTAAGAAGTTGGCCTGAAAAGGAAATTAGAAAGAGGAGAAGACTGGTTCTTGGGCAGCATATAGATACATCTTTCAGCCTGGAAGTCCTCCCAGCAATGTGGATGAATTAATATTTAAATGTCTATGGAATTAAAAGTTGTCACATGTCCATTGACAGATCTGAACAGATACGCAAGGGCCTGTCCAATTTCTATTAATCTGAGAAGTAGTCCTTGAAGTCTCTATGGGGCTGAGCATCAGGATAGCCTGGAAAGTCTGGGATTTTGGCCCTTAGTAGGGTCACAAGTGGGTGTAAGCCATACCAGGGTAAATAACTTTACATATATGACACCTGTGCCTTTGTGTTCATCAGTGACCCTATCCTAACTTTGCTTCTGGGAGCCAGATTGATTCCTCAGATTACAGGGGCCCATTTTTTTTAGTGAAATCATTGAAGATATATTGGCTTAGGGAGAGATTCAAGGGGCAACTGAGAATATAGGTCTAGAGTTCAAGATGGTTGTCTGGGCTGGGTATTTAGGGAGACTTTTCTGTGTCTATTGTGAACCTCGTATTGGCTACTTTTGAGATCTCAAACTCATTTTTTTTCTCAGTGTTTTAAGTAACAGACCATCATCTACCCAAGCAATGTTATAAGGTCCTTTTAAGGGCCATTGTAGTTTTACCATTTTAAGTCCAAATACACTTAAGCTGAGAAGCACCAGTATTTGGATTTGTAACAGCATTTGTAGATTTTTAGGTTGTATAGGCAATAGGATGTTTTCATGTAACTGAAGTGTTTTTGCAAGTGGAGAAAATTAATTATGCAGAAATCAAACCTTTTCAAACACTTAATTACCTTGAAATGTTTGTAGAGTTTAAATACAACTTATTAAGCTTTTACTTATGCAGGTACTATGTTTTGTGGTATATATAATCTGTCAAAAAATAGAGTAGTATCTTCTAATCATTATGACCTAATAAGCAGTGAAAAGGTAAGACAAACACAGACATGAATATTCCCAATGAAACGATATGAAATGTTAGATGTGGGAGCCCACCACAGCTTGGCAAAGCTGTTATAGACAGACTGCATCTCTAGATTCCTCCTCTCTGGGCAGGGCATCTCTGAAAGAAAGGCAGCAGCCCCAGTCAGGGTCTTATAGATAAAACTCCCATCTCCCTGAAATAGAGCACCTGGGGGGAAGGGGTGGCTGTGGGGACAGCTTCAGCAGACTTAAATGTTCCTGCCTGCCAGCTCTGAAGAGAGCAGTGGATCTCCCAGCACAGCACTCGAACTCTGCTAAGGGATAGACTACCTCCTCAAGTGGGTCCCTGATCCCTGTGCCTCTTGGTGGGGAGACAAATCCCAGCAGGGGTCGACAGACACCTCAAGCAGGGGAGCTCAGGCTGGCATCTGGCAGCTGCCCTTCTGGGATGAAGCTCCCAGTGGAAGGAAGAGGCAGCAATCTTTGCTGTTCTGCAGCCTTCGCTGGTGATACCCAGGCAAACAGTGTCTGGAGGGGACCTCCAGCAAACTCCAGCAGACCTGCAGCAGAGGACCCTGACTGTTAGAAGGAAAAGTAACAAACAGAAAGGAATAGCATCAACATCTACAAAAAGGACATCCACACAAAAACCCCATCTTAAGGTCACCAACATCAAAGACCAAAGATAGATAAATCCACAAAGATGAGGAAAAAAACAGCTCAAAAAGGCTGAAATTTCCAAAAACCAGAATGCCTCTTCCCCTCCAGAAAAAATCACAACTCCTTGCCAGCAAGGGAACAAAAATGGATGGAGAATGAGTTTGAGAAATTGTCAGAAGTAGGCTTCAGAAGGTAAGTAATAATAAACTCCTCTGAGCTAAAGGAGCATGTTCTAACCCAATGCAAGGAAGATAAGAACCTTGAAAAAAGGTTGGAGGCATTTCTAACTGGAATAACCAATTTAGTGAAGAACATAAATGACATGATAGAGCTGAAAAACACAGCACAAGAACTTCATGTAGTATCAATAGCTGAACTGATCAAGTGGAAGAAAGGATATCAGAGATTGAAGATCAACTTAATGAAATAAAACATGAAGACAAAATTAAAGAAAAAAGAATGAAAAGGAATTGAATGAAGCCTCCAAAAATCATGGGACTATGTGAAAAGACAAAACCTATATTTGATTGGTGTACCTTGAAGTGACTGGGAGAATGGAACCACGTTGGAAAACACTCTTTGAGATATTATGCAGAAGAACTTCCCCAACCTAGAAAGACAGGCCAACATTCAAATTCAGGAAATACAGAGCACACCAAAAAGATACTCCTCAAGAAGAGCAACCCTAAGACATGTAATTGTCAGATTCACCAAGGTTGAAATGAAGGAAAAAATTTTAAGGGCAGCCAGAGAGAAAGGTCAGCTTACCCACAAAGGGAAGCCCATTAGACTAAGAGCAGATCTTTTGGCAGAAACCCAACAAGCCAGAAGAGAGTGGGGGCCAATATTCAACTTTCTTAAAGAAAAGAATTTTCAACCCAGAATTTCATATCCAGCCAAACTAAGCTTCATAAATGAAGGAGAAATAAAATCCTTTAAAGACAAGCAAATGCTGAGAGATTTTGTCACTACCAGGCTTGCCTCACAAGAGCTCCTGAAGGAAGCACTAAATACAGAAAGGAAAAACTGGTACCAGCCACTGCAAAAACATACCAAATTGTAAAGACCATTGACACCATGAAGAAACTGCATCAACTAACAGGCAAGATAACCTGCTAGCATCAAAATGACAGGATCAAATTCACACATAACAGTATTAGCCTTAAATGTAAATGGACTAAATGGCCCAATTAAAAGACACAGACTGGCGAATTGGATAAAGAGTCAAGATCCATCAGTGTGTTGTATTCAGGAGACCAATCTCATGTGCAAAGACACACATAGGCTCAAAATAAAGGGATGGAGGAATATTTACCAAGCAAATGGAAAGTGAAAAAAAGAGCAGGGGTTGTAATCCTAGCCTCTGATAAAACAGACTTTAAACCAACAAAGATCAAAAGAGACAAAGAAGGGCATTACAGAATGGTAAAGGGATCAATGCAACAAGAAGAGCTAACTATCCTAAATATATATGCACCCAACACAGGAACACTCGGATTCATAAAGCAAGTTCTTAGAGTTCTACAAGGAGACTTAGACTCCCACACAATAATAGTGGGAGACTTTAACATCCTACTGTCAATATTAGACAGATCAACAAGACAGAAAATGAACAAGGATATTCAGGACTTGAACTCAGCTCTGGACTGAGCAGACCTAATGGACATCTACAGAACTCTCCACCCCAAATCAACAGAATATACATTCTTCTCAGCACCACATCACATTTATTCTGAAATTGACCACATAATTGGAAGTAAAATACTCCTCAGCAAATGCAAAAGAATGGAAATCATAACAGTCTCTCAGACCACAGTGCAATCAAATTAGAACTCAGGATTAAGAAACTCATTCAAAACCACACAACTACATGGAAACTGAACAACTTGCTCCTGAATGACTACTGGGTAGATAACAAAATTAAGGCAGAAATAAATAAGTTCTTTGAAACCAATGAGAACAATGACACAATATACCAGAATCTCTGGGACACAGCTAAAGCAGTGTTTAGAGGGAAATTTATTTACTTATTTATTTTATTTTATTTTTTTTCTGTTTAGAGAAGACCAAAGGGTGATTTTTATTCAAAGATTTTCCCATGCCACATAAGACAGCATTTTATTACCCACCATGCTGAACTGATTCCTAATTGTCCCCACGTCTACATCTTGCGTCTGCAATTTTATTTATTTATTTATTTATTTATTTTTTATTTTTTATTTTTATCTTCTTTTATTATTATTATACTTTAAGTTTTAGGGTACATGTGCACAATGTGCAGGTTAGTTACATATGTATACATGTGCCATGCTGGTGTGCTGCACCCATTAACTCGTCATTTAGCATTAGGTATATCTCCTAAAACTATCCCTCCCTCCTCCCCCCCCCCACAACAGTCCCCAGAGTGTGATGTTCCCCTTCCTGTGTCCATGTGTTCTCATTGTTCAATTCCCACCTATGAGTGAGAATATGCGGTGTTTGGTTTTTTGTTCTTGCGATAGTTTACTGAGAATGATGATTTCCAGTTTCATCCATGTCCCTACAAAGGACATGAACTCATCATCTTTTTATGGCTGCATAGTATTCCATGGTGTATATGTGCCACATTTTCTTAATCCAATCTATCATTGTTGGACATTTGGGTTGGTTCCAAGTCTTTGCTATTGTGAATAATGCCGCAATAAACATACGTGTGCATGTGTCTTTATAGCAGCATGATTTATAGTCCTTTGGGTATATACCCAGTAATGGGATGGCTGGGCCAAATGGTATTTCTAGTTCTAGATCCTAGAGGGAAATTTATAGCACTACATGCCCACAAGAGAAAGTGGGAAGATCTAAAATTGACACCCTAACATCACAATTAAAAGAACTAGAGAAGCAAGAGCAAACAAATTCAAAAGCTAGCAGAAGGCAAGAAATAACTAAGATCAGAGCAGAACTGAAGGAGATACAGACATTAAAAACCTTTCAAAAAAATCAATGAATCCAGGGTTGTTCTTTTGAAAAGATTCACAAAATAGATAGACTGCTAGCCAGGCTAATAAAGAAGAAAAAAGAATCAAATAGTCAAAACAAAAAATGACATAGGGGATACCACCACTGATCTCACAGAAACACAAACTACCATCAGAGAATACTATAAACACCTCTATGCAAATAAGCTAGAAAATCTAGAAGAAATGGATAAATTCCTGGAGACATACACCCTCCTAAGACTAAACCAGGAAGAAGTTGAATCCCTGAATAGACCTATAACAAGTTCTGAAATTGAGGCAGTAATTAATAGCCTACCAACCAAAAAAAACCCAGGACCAGATGGATTCAAGCCAAATTCTACCAGAGGTACAAAGAGGAGCTGGTACCATTCCTTCTGAAACTATTCCAAACAATGGAAAAAGAAGGACTCCTCCCTAACTCATTTAATTAGGCCAGCATCATCCTGATACCAAAACCTGGCAGAAGACACAACAAAAGAAGAAAATTTCAGGCCAATATCCCTGATGAACATTGGTGTGAAAATCCTCAATAAAATACTGACAAACCAAATTCAGCAGCACATGAAAAAGCTTATTCACCATGATCAAGTCAGCTTTATCCCTGGAATGCAAGGCTGGTTCAACATACACAAATCAGTAAACGTAATCCATCACATAAACAGAACCAATGACAAAAACCACATGATTATCTCAATAGATGCAGAAAAGACCTTCAATAAAATTTAACACCCCTTCATGCTAGAAACCCTCAATAAATTAGGTATTGATGGAACATATGTCAAAATAAGAAGAACTACTTATGTCAAACCCATAGCCAATATCATACTGAATGGGCAAAAGCTGGAAGCATTTTCTTTAAAAACTGGCACAAGACAAGGATGCTCTTTCACCACTCCTATTCAACATAGAATTGGAAGTTCTGGCCACGGCAATCAGGCAAGAGAAAGAAATAAAGAGTATTCAAATAAGAAGGGAGGAAGTCCAATTGTCTCTGTTTGCAGATGGCATGATTATATATTTAGAAAACCACACTGTTTGCAGATGACATGATTGTATATTTAGAAAATCCCTTTGCCTCAGCCCAAAATCTCCTTAAGCTGATAAGCAACTTCAGCAGTCTCAGGATACAAAATCAATGTGCAAAAATCACAAGCATTCCTATACACCAATAATAGACAAACAGCCAAATCATGAGCAAACTCCCATTCACAATTGCTACAAAGTGAATACAACACCTAGGATTACAACTTACAAAGGATGTGAAAGACCTCTTAAAGGAGAACTACTAACCACTGCCCAAGGAAATAAGAGAGGACACAAACAAATGGAAAAACATTCCATGCTTATGGATAGGAAGAATCAATATCTTGAAAATGGCCATACTACCCAAAGTAATTTAAAGGTTCAATACTATCTCCATCAAGCTACCATTGACTTTCTTCAAAGAATTAGAAAAACTACTTTAAATTTCATATGGAACCAAAAATGGCCCATATAGCCAAGACAATCCTAAGCAAAAAGAACAAAGCTGGAGGCATCACCCTACCTGACTTCAAACTATACTACAATGCTAGAGTGACCAAAACAGCATGGTACTGATACCAAAACAGATATATAGTCCAATGTAACAGAACAGAGGCCTCAGAAATAACACCACACACCTACAAACCTGAGAGAAACAAGCAATGGGGAAATGATTCCCTATTTAATAAATGGTGTTGGGAAAACTGGCTAGCCATATGCAGAATACTGAAACTGAACCCCTTACTTATACAAAAATTAACTCAAGATGGATTAAAGGCTTAAATGTAAGACCTAAAACCATAAAAACCCTAGAAGAAAACCCAGGCAATGCCATTGAGGACATAGGCATGGGCAAAGACTTCATGACTAAAACACCAAAAGCAATGGCAACAAAAGCCAAAATAGACCAATGGGATCTAATTAAACTAAAGAGCTTCTGCACAGAAAAAGAAACTACTATCAGAGTGAACAGGCAACCTACAGAATGGGAGAAAAATTTTGCAATCTATCCATCTGACAAAGGGCTAATATCTAGAATCTACAAGGAACTTAAACAAATTTACAAGAAAAAAACAAAAAACCCCATCAAAAAGTGGGCAAAAGATATGAACAGACACTTCTGAAAAGAACATTTATGCAGCCAATAAATATATGAAAAAAAGCTCATTATCACTGGTCATTACAGAAATGCAAATCAAAACCACAATTAGATACCATCCCATGCTGGTTAGAACGGCGATCATTAAAAAGTCAGGAAACCACAGATGCTGGAAAGGATGTGGAGAAATAGGAATGCTTTTACATTGTTAGTGGGAGTGTAAATTAGTTCAACCATTGTGGAAGACAGTGTGGCGATTCCTCAAGGATCTAGAACCAGAAATACCATTTGACCCAGCAATCCCATTACTGGGTATCTACCCAAAGGATTAGAAATCATTCTACTATAAAGACACATGCACACATATGTTTATTGCAGCACTATTCACAATAGCAAAGACTTGGAACCAACCCAAATGCCCATCAATGATACACTGGGTAAAGAAAATATGGCACATATACACCATGGAATACTATGCAGCCACAAAAAAGGATGAGTTCGTGTCCTTTGCAGGGACAGGGATGAAGCTGGAAACCATAATTCTCAGCAAACTAACACAGGAACAGAAAACCAAACATGTTCTCACTCATAAGTGGGAGTTGAACAATGAGAACACATGGACACAGGGAGGGGAACATCACATACTGGGGCCTGTCAGGGGGTGGGGGGCTAGGGGAGGGATAGCATTAGGGGAAATAGTTAATGTAGATGATGGGTTGATGGGTGCAGCAAACCACCATGACAAGTGTATACCTATGTAACAAACCTGCACGCTCTGCACATGTATCCCTGAACATAATGTGTGTGTGTATATATATGAAATATAGACAACTTGAATATCCCTGTATCTATTAAAGCAATTAAAATTTTAATTAAAAACCCCCTCACAAAGAAAACTCCAGGCCCAGGTGACTTCACTAATGAATTCTTATGAGCATTTTAAAAAGAAACATTTTCCAGAAAATTGAAGGCCAGGAAATATTAATTTAAAAAAAAACAGAAATGTCAGCTGTATCAACATAGCTAAGCAAATTGGTATGTATTGGCCATTTGATATCAAATATTGCTAAGGTAATCAGGCAATTTACATGTGGAATTAATCTTACTTTCTAGTCATCAATAGATAGAAGCGGCGTTATTATATTTTTACCCTGATATTATTTCAAAATTTAAACAGATCTATTACAAATAGTCACAGTGAAAAAGAGCAAAACTAAAACAGAGCAAAAAGCCCAACATCATGTTTTTCCAGTTTCATTTTATCTTTATTCTCACATCCAAATGGACAAATGATATTGCAACCTTTTAGATTAAGTTATCTTGAACTTTAACTAAATTTAAGCTGACAATCAGCAAAACACTTTAAAATACAAAGAGTTCACACTGTTTAAGAGTTCCCAGTAGATCTCTGTCCCCATTCAGGGCCTATGTGTAAAGACTTTTAATATTTAATTATATTCTGGCAGCTTTGCTGGTAATGTGAAGGCTATCATTTCCTTTTTTTTTTTTTTTTTGATACAGGGTCTTATTCTGTCCCCCAGACTAAAGTGCAGTGGTGCAATCATGGCTCACTGTAGCCATGACTTCTCATGGTCAGGTGATCCTCCCACCTCAGCCTCCTGACTAGCTGGGACTACAGGCATGCCACCATGCCTGGATAATTTTTTTTCCTCTTCTTTTGTATATGCCTTTAATTCTTGTGTGTAATCAATAAATAAAAGATTAAATTGTGTTTAAGTGTACTTTTTAAAGTGGCTAAGTCTGCATAGAGCCCAGGACAAGAGGATTTGGGGGTTGTTGAGGCCAGGAGAAGTTTTTATAAAATTCTTTGGGTCCTTCTTGACTTAATGAAGTTTATTGACAACAGGAAGAGGTAAGGGATTAAAGAGGAGTTGAACTGTGTGCCACCTCCTCTGGGTAAATAATGTTATTTCCTAGTGATATTTTTCATGGAAAAAATGATGTTGCTAAACAATTTGCTTACTTATTCTGTATTTGGCTTACTTTCATGAAGAAAGAGGCTGACATGAATCTACCTTTTTTGCATCCCTATTATAATAAGCATTCAGCTAATATTATTGAGCTTCACTAAGTACCTGGAAGTGGTTTGCTCAGGTAGTGCCAAGAATATGGTGTTAAACAAAACAGACAAAGTTTCTGCCCTTATGAAGATTACAGTTTCCTGAGATTTTAGCCTATGTTCTTGTCGTTTATTTGCTTCTCTCCTTTTTTCTTATTTTGTGAACATTGTTGAGATTTAGAAAGTAACAGGGAACATCAATCTCACTTCATTTTTCTTCCTTACTCTTGGGAGACTGCTGCCTGCAAAAACCACATTTCATGCAGTATGTTTAAGGGGCAGAGCCCTATGTTTGGAGTAATGAGGTTGTCTAGTGCTGTCTGTAGCAAGTGGTAAATCTGTTTCATTCTGGGTTTTAGTACTAGGAAGCCCATTTTTGCTACATGCATAAGCCAAGTTCTATGATCAGGACTTTACTAATGATGAAACTAATATCTTGATCTTTCTTAATCTGTCCTTATAAAATTTTTTGGCACTATTTTACAAATAATCTATAACTTGGGCAGGGAAAATGGATGCTATTTATTGCCCACCCCCACACAAAAAAACACCAGCTACTTGTGAATTCGTCAGCAATATTGAGAGATAGCTCTAGGTGAGCAAAATGACTTTGACTAGCAAGTTTTTAGTTTGATGTTGCTTTTTCAAATTGGGTTTTTGAACTTTGCCACAATTCATCTTGTTCCATGTGGCTGCATTTTACAGCTGAGTGTCCATTTTTAACTGTTATAACCCAGTCGGGCAGCTTTACAATTAAGCACTAGTCATATTAGATTTTTACACTGACAGTTCACTACAACTTAAGATGTTTTTTCCCAAAGCAAGGAGCTCTTTTTACCCGGGAAAAAAGATGTTATAGAGATAGAGCAGTACTCATGAGACTTTGAGCAAATGATGTATGAGTCTTACCCACTCTTATTCATAGTCTAGGACAGAAAACACAAAATAGTCTAAGAAAATGTAATGAGATTTATATTTTAAATTGCCTCTTTCATTAAAACTAAGATGTGTTAATGCTAGTGTTTTCTTGATCTTTATAGAACTTGTCAGTGGAAGAATTTAAAAAAATTGTTTCATGAATGTTACATAGTTAACAGCAATTGTACTAATGCCATTGATTCCAAAATGTATTCCAAATTCAAAAAGATAAAATAGGAAAAAACAACATAAATCTTAGAATTGGCGAAGTATATAGGTGATTTGAATGTTATTGGAAGGGCTAAACTAATTAGGTTCTCAGTTGGGTCTCTAAGAAAATTTGCAGGACGATATACTGCTAGTCCACTGAGAATGCTTCTACCTCCGATATCACACTTAAGAGTTATGCTTAGAAGTAGGAAGCTACTGCCACCACTATACTTGCTTTTCATACTTAGAAAACTAGAAAATGAAGACTGAAATTCTGTTCAAGGAAGATGCACAGTTCCAAACTTTTTTGGTCAAGAAACACCAGCTAATAGTCATAGAAGATAACCTCTGCCTTATGTTTATTTTTCCAGTCTCACAAGAGTTCATCTAATTGGTGGAACCTAATTTGCATCAAGAACCCTTGCTTCAAGGGAGTCTGGTAGATTGTGGTTGCAGCTTCTAACTTTTTAAATTAGAAGTATAGAATGGGGATTGAGTGAGAGAATCCTCAGTATTTAGTACCTTAAGCAAAAGTGAAAGTCTTAGGAGGTGCTGAACAAGTGAGTCTTAGAGTGCAGCTTGTCACAAGTTGAACTTGAACTATCTAGGTGCACATATGGGGCACCAAGAGTGCCTCAGTAGGTCCAGGTCAGGTGCTCAGCCTTAAGAAGTGGGTGCAGCCAGGGAAGGGGGCAGATTAAAGGGAAAAGATTGCTTCATGGGTGGTGTCATCCATCTCAAGAGTATGAAAGCAGACAAGATTTTGTGAGTAATATGTTCTTTTAGCAGATCAGTAAGTTACTGATATCAACTTCCTATGATAGTCACCTAAGTTTGTTCTTAAGATGTCCCATCTTAAGTTTAAGTGAATATCATAGGAAAATAAATCCCATCAGTTCACTTTGAACTTAAAACTTAACAAGATGAAAATAAACAGTTTAAAACTTTTGCACATTTTGTAATAGAATTGTTTATTTTCATCTTGTTGAGTTTTAAGTTCACTGTTGAACATATTTGATAAACTTGATTTCATTTTTTTTGCCATTTGTAGTTGGTATTAAAAATTAGAATTTCAATTGCTCATTGCTGGTATGTATGAAAGGCAAGACTGACTTTTGTATATTAACCTTCTATCCTGCAACCTTGCTACACTCCCTTATTAGCTGCAGGATTTTTTTTTGTTTTTGGTTGATTTTTTCAGATTTTCTACATAGACAATCATGTTATTGCAAACAAAGGCAGTTTTATTTCTTCCAACCCGATCCGTATACCTTCTATTTCTTTTTATCTTTTTGCTCTCTAGGCCTTCCAGTACCATGTTGAATAGAAATGTTGGGAGAAGACATCTTGTCTTGTTCCTGAACTTAGGGCAAAAGCATCCAATTTCTTACTATTAAGTATGCTGTTACAATAGGTTTTTATAGATATTATTTCTCAAGTTGAGGAAGTTCTCTAATATTCCTGTAAGTTTTTATTATGAATAGGCATTAGATTTTGTCAAATGCTTTTCTGCATCAATTGGTAAGATGATTGATTTTTATTCTTTAGCCTGCTGATGTGGTGGCTTACATTGGTTGATTTTTAAATGTTGAATCAGTCTCACATACTTAAAATAAATCTCACTTGTTTCTGGTGTATAGTTTTTTAAAAAAATACATTGTTGGATTCAATTAGCTAATATTTTATTGAGGATTTTTAATCTATGTTCATAAGATCTATTAGTCTGTAGTTCTTTCTGTGATAGCTTTATCTTGTTATGATATTAAAGTAATGCTGACCTTATAGAATGAGTTAGAAAGTGTTCCCTCTGCTTCTCATTTCTAGAAGTGAGTGTGGATAATTGTATCGTTTCTTTCTTAACTGCTTAGTACAATTAACCAATAAACTAATCTGGGCAGACACTTTCTTTCTATGGAAGGTTATTAATTATTAGTTCAATTTATTTAATAGGTTTGGTCAATTTAGATTATTTATTTCACCTAGTGTGGTGGTTTGTGTCTTTCAAAGAACTAGTACATTTCAACTAAATTATCAAATTTGTGGATATTTCTTTATGACCCTTCTTAATGTCCATGGACACAGTAGTGACAATCCTTCTTCAATTTCTGATATTTGCAATTTGTGTCTTCTCTCTTTTTTTCTTGATTAGCCTAACTAGTTGTTTATTGATTTTACTGAAATTTGCAAAGAACTGGCTTTTTGATTTGTTAATTTTTTAATTGTTTTCTTGTCTTCAATTTTATTATTTCTGTTTTAATTTTTAGTATTTCTTTTTTCTGTTTTAGGTGGAAATTGCTCTACCTTCCTTAGTTTTGCAAAGTGAAAACTTAGATGATTGATTTTAGATTTTTCTTCTTTTTCTAATATATATACTTAATGCATACATGTTTCACTACATTCCATAAATGTTGACAAATTTTATTTTAAACTTAATTTAGACAAAAATATTTTTAATTTCTCTTGAGTCTTATTTTTTGACTCATTATTATTTAGATGTGTCTTGCTTAATCTCCAAATATCTGGGGATTTCCCAACTATTCTGCTGTTCTTGATAATCTAGTTTAATTCCGCCATGACCAAAGAACACACTTCTGTAGAATTTATTTCTTAAAAAATTTTAAGATGTGCTTTACAGCGAAGAATCTGTTCTGTCTTGCTGAATTTTCCATGTGAAGTTGAAAAGAATAAGTATTCTGCTGTTGCTAGGTAGAATAGTCTATAAATGTCTGTTAGATGAAGTTGACTGATAGTACTCTCCAAGCCAACTATATTTGTACTGATTTTCTGCCAGTTTGTTCTATCAGTTACTGAAAGACAGCTGTTAGATTCTCTAAATGTAATAGTGGACTTGTCTATTTCTCCCAGTTCGATCAGTTTTTGCCTTACATATTTCAGTGTTTCATTGTCAGGTACAAGATGTCTCATTATGTTGTCCAGGTTGGTCTTAAACTCCTGGCCTCAAGTGATCCTTCTGCCTTGGCCTTCCAAAATGCTGGGATTACAGGTTTGAGCTGCTATGGCCGGCCTCCAGCTTTCTTTTGAATCGTGTCAGTACGTATGTCTTTCTCTATCCCTCTACTCTTAGCCTATCTGAGTCTTTATATTTAAGGTGAGTTCCTTATAGACAACAGTTATTTGGGTCTTATTAAAAAAATCATTTTGACAATCTCCTTTAATTGGTGTATTAGACTAATCCCGTTAAAAGTAACTTTGACATAGTTGGACTAATACCCACCTTGTTTGTAACTTTTTTATTCATTGCATTTGGTCTTTGTTTCTTCCCTTTTCCACCTTGTCTGCCTTCTTTGGTTTTAATTAATATGTTTTCTTTCTTTTTTTTTTTTTCTGAGATGGAGTTTCACACTTGTTGCCCAAGTTGGAGTGCAAAAGCATGATCTCGGCTCACTGCAACCTCTGACTCCTTGGTTCAAGCAATTCTCCTGCCTCAGCCTCCGGAGTAGCTGGGACTACAGGTGTGCACCACCATGCCTGGCTAATTTTTGTATTTTTAGTAGAGACGGGGTTTCACCATGTTGGCCAGGATGGTCTCCATCTGTTTATTATTATTATTAGACTTTAAGTTTTAGGGTACATGTGCACAATGTGCAGGTTTGTTACATATGTATACATGTATACATATGTATACATATGTGCCATGTTGGTGTGCTGCACCCATTAACTTGTCATTTAGCATTAGGTATATCTCCTAATGCTATCCCTCGCCCCTCCCCCCACCCCACAACAGTCCCCAGAGTGTGATGTTCCCCTTCCTGTGTCCATGTGTTCTCGTTGTTCAATTCCCACCTATGAGTGAGAACATGCGGTGTTTGGTTTTTTGTCCTTGCGATAGTTTGCTGAGAATGATGATTTCCAGTTTCATCCATGTCCCTACAAAGGACATGAACTCAAAATTTTTTATGGCTGCATAGTATTCCATGGTGTATATGTGCCACATTTTCTTAATCCAGTCTATCGTTGTTGGACATTTGGGTTGGTTCCAAGTCTTTGCTATTGTGAATAGTGCCGCAATAAACATACGTGTGCATGTGTCTTTATAACAGCTTGATTTATAGTCCTTTGGGTATTTACCCAGTAATGGGATGGCTGGGTCAAATGGTATTTCTAGTTCTAGATCCCTGAGGAATCGCCACACTGACTTCCACAATGGTTGAACTAGTTTACAGTCCCACCAACTTGACCTCGTGATCTGCCCACCTTGGCCTCCCAAAGTGCTGGGATTACAGGCGTGAGCCACCGCTCCCAGCCAATATGCTTTCTCTTTATCTCTTCTCTTAACATGTCAGTTATATTACTTTAAAAAATGCTTTTAGCGGTAGCACTGGAGTTTCCAGTATACATTTTTAACTAATTTAACTCTACCTTTAAATAACATTATTCTATATCACATGTACCACAAGTATCTTAGAATATTCCCAATTCCTGCTTCCTGTCTCTTATGACATTGCTGTCTTTCACTTCACTTATTCATATGCTGTACTCACCCAATATGCTTTCTGTCTTATCCATTAAGTAGTTACCTTTTAGATCAATTAAGAATAAAAAACTAAAAACTTTTATTTTACTTTCATTTATTCTTTCTCTAATGTTCTTGCTTTATGTAGACCCAAGTCTCTGATCCATGTCATTTTTCACTTTTTTTCTATGACACACTTTTAAAATAAAACATTTATTGTCATTCAAATCTGCTATTAGGGAGTTCCCTCAGTTTTTCCTTCTCTGTGAAAGTCTTTATTTCTCCCTTGCTTTTGAAGGATAATTTGACTGGATATAGACTTCTAGATTATGTTCCTTTCAACACTTTGAGTATTACAATCTGCTCTCATCTTGCTTGTGTATTTTTTTCTGATGAGAAGTTTACTATAATTCTTATCTGTATTCTTCTAAAGATAGGTAAGGTGATTTTTTTCTGATTTCTTTCAAGATTTTTTCTTTGTCTTTGGTTTCCTGCAGTTTGAATATGAAATGTCTAGGTGTGGATTTTTTGATGCTTATCTTTCTTGGTCTTCTCTGAGTTTCCTGGATCTGTGGTATGTTGTCTGTGAATAATTTTGGAAAACTCTCAGCCATTATTACTTCCAATATTTTTTTGCTCTATTCTGTCTTTCTTCTTGTGGTATTCTATTTACACCTATGTTACAAGTTTTGAAATTATCTCACAGCTCTTGGTTGCTTTGTTCTGGGTTTTAATTTTTTCAGTCTTTTCTCTCTTTGTACTTCAGCTTGGGAAGTTTTAATTGATTTATCTTTAAGCTCACTGATTATTTCCCTGGCCCTGTCTCATGTCCTGATGAACCTCTCAAAGATATTCTTCAGTGTTTTTGATTTCTAGTATTTCCTTTTGAATCTTTCTAGGGTGTCCATCTCTATGCTTATACTACTCATCTGTTCTTGTATGTAGTCTATTTTTGCCATCAGAACCCTTCACATATTAATCGTAGTTATTTTAAATTCCCTGCCTGATCATTAGAACATCTGTGTTATATCTGAATCTGGTGCTGCTGGTTGCTTTCTCTTTAGACTGTGTTTTTCCTGCCTTTTAGCATGACTTGGAATTTTTTTGTTGAAAGCCAGATATGATATCTTGAATAATACAAACTGAGGTTAAAAAGGCTGTTGGTGTGAGGTTCTGTGTTAATCTGACTAAAAGTGGCAGCGTGTTTAGTTTTTGCTGTAGTTATAGGTATAATATTATAGGTGTTAGAGGCTTCAGATTCCTCTAATGTCCTTGTATTTGTCTTCCCTGTTAATGTTGATTAATATTTTGATTAAATATTAATAATGCGTCTCTTATCTGTGAATCTCTGGATTCACCTGTCTTTCCAGATTTGAGGGTGATGATTTTCCCTGTGACCTCAGTTCTCTTATTGGTCCAAAAAAAGTCTTTGACTTTCAGTTTATTTAGCTTTTTCTTGTTGTAAAGATGGGTGTGATGACTTCCAAGCTCCTTACATGTTGGAGGTAAAACTGGAAGTCCTTCTGGTAGGCTTTTGTGGGAAATGTGACTGGACATAATATGGATGAGAAATAGGATAAGGAGAAAATTTTAGGTCTTGGAGTGAGTGGCCTGAGAATTATGTTAATTGAGGAGTTGCTCAGGAGCATTTGAGTGCATTTTCAGGGCAAAATTAACACTGCCTATCAAGGGGCTCAGGTGGATTCCCACAAGAGAAGAAGTTTGCATGGTGCAGTAGCCTCATGAAGGTGGGAGGAGGACCATTGGTAGAAACTGCTGATCTCTTCCTCTAAAGGAAATAACCACACCTTACATTGATTGTCATCTGAATCATTAAGCTGAAATGGCTAAGAGATAAAAAACTGGGGAAATGTCAGGAGAGAACACTTCTTCCCCATGGCTGCTTTATTTCAGGCAATTCCATTAGCTTTAAATTCTGCGTTTATCTCTGTCCTCTCACTCTTCTCCAGAAACCGAAGTGTGACTTACCCTTGATGAGCTTGGGAGAGAAACCAGGAATATATAGTTCAGCCCCTTCAGCTCTTTGGAGCTGGCTACCTGTAGAAAGCACCCATTCTGATCTGCCCCTGCAAGCTGTTTAAAGAGTCAGGCCCCATCTGGGCAAGACTGTAGTGTTCCATGCTGCCTATACTCAGGTGAGCCTGCCTATTTCTCATTTTGTAATTCAAAACTCTATTGTTACCCTGTACCTAAGCTGTGTCATGCAAACTATGCTTTATCAGCAATAAAAGAAATATTATGATTTTTATCTGTTTGACTATTTTTAAAATTTCTGAATACTTTTGTTGCAGTCTCGCCAATGCACCACAATGTAGTAGTCTCTCATGAGGTATCACCCAGAGTTCTTTGTCTCATGACCAGGAAAATTAAGGCGCATAGACAGAAAGGATGAGGTTGTAGTAAAAGTTTAATAAGCGAAAGAAGAAAGCTCTCCATCATGGAGGGGTGACCCGAAAGAGGGTTGCCATTTTATAGTCAAATACTAAGTCTCTTATAAACAGGCTACTAGGGCGAGATATTTCATTTATATAAGGCTCTAAAAACTGGTTGGGGGTAGGTGTTTTATTTGCATGAAGTGTGAATTCCTGACAGCTCCTCCCTGTCCTTCTAGTGCACATGTGAACGCTTAGCCTAAGTTACCCCATGTTGTTTAATTTACCTTAGTGAATGTATGTAAGGGGGCAGAATTCCCCATTGCTGGGTTCTGTGTTACTCTTCTTATACATGTTTCAAGCAACTCCCCCTCCCCCTTCCCCTGTGCAAACTCCCTTATCTGAGTATGTCCAAAAAAGGAGACAAATGTACTCACTGAAGCCCACTGTGTATATGTGACCCTTGCTAGTTACACAGAAGGCATCTTTATGGTGGACCTTGCCTCCTTATCTATGCTTGAAGTCTGATCTTTCAGGCTGTTCTTTTGTTAGTGAAAAAGGAATTCTACCGAGGACTTGTCCTAGCTATCTGCATAACTGGTTCCTTTCTTTTCCCTCACTTTTAGATTGAACAGAAGATTTGAAAAGGTAGTATACAGTATTCTGGAATACTGCTGACACAGATTCCCCTGTTCTTAATATCTTACATTACCATGGTAATTTTGTCACAACTAAGAAACCAACATTGATATATAATTATTAACTAAATTCCAGGCTTTATTCAGATTTCACTATTTTTTCCCCTAATGCTTGTTTTCTGTTCCAGGATCAATTTAGTCATCGATTGGTCTAGAACAGTTTTGTTTCTTGTTCTTTATTATTTACTTTTTTTTTTTTTTTTTTTTAGATGGAGTCCCACTCTGTCATCCAGGCTGGATAGAATGCAGTGGCACAATCTTGGCTTACTGCAAGCTCTGCCTCTGGGGATCAAGTGATTCTGCTGCCTCAGCCTCCTGGGTAGCTGGGATTACAGGCATACACCACCATACCTGGCTTATTTGTGTATTTTTAGTAGAGACAGCATTTCGCCATGTTGGCCAGGCTGGTCTTGACCTCCTGACTTCAGGTGATCCGCCCACCTTGGCCTCCTAAAGTGCTAGGATTACAGGCATGAGCCACCATGCCTCAAAACCACAGTTTTGAGATGGCCAGGTATTTTGTAAAATGTTCAGTCTGATTTTGTTTAATGTTTTTCTCACAGTTAGACAGATTCTGAATTTTGGGGAAGAATACCACAGAAGTGATATGCCATTCTCATCACATCATTTCATGGTACATGCTATCTACAGGAGTAATGACTGATGATATAAATTTTGAATCCCTGGCCAAGACAGTGTTCTCTAGATTTAGCCACTGTAAAGTTACTCTCTTTACCTCTCTTTTCTATATTCTCAGTCACTGATTACAGCTCACACTCAAAAGAGGATAATGCTTAAATATTTTTGGTCTTATTTTGCAGTTAGTTTATGAATCAGGCAAATCAGAGAGTTGATATTTATCAAACCACATGAAAGAAATTCCAACATGAGCAAATATCCACATACTAGTCACCAGCAGGATGAGTCAGGAGAGCAGATCCATTAAAAGGACAGAAGTGACATCTGCGGTCAGATGAAGGGGAGTGAACTTCAGGGACAGGGGCTTCTCTGAGAGGAGCAACCGGCAATGAATGGCAAGTTGTACAACATATAGTGTAGCGGCTAGAACCAAGAGGAGAGGCAGTATGTTCCCACTGGAGGATTTTAATACACTGATCATCAGTTAAGGAATACATTTGCCCAAACTCACACCAGGTAATCAGTTCCTCAATGAGTTGCACAATTGAAAAAGAAAATCAATTTTTCTGTTTTACTTTATATGAAAACTCAATGTTCTTTTGCTTCTTTTTCCACATGCATGTGTGACTGATGGCCAGGAAAAACCAAATGAATTAAGTTTTAAGGGCAACCTCAGCCCCTGGGTCATCTTTGCTAAAGAAAGACAAGTGGGTGGGTGAAAAGACAAATTAAAAACCTTCTACTGTCAACAAAGTTATCTTACTTTAGACCAAATACCAAGGGAACCAATTGAATTTTCTGCTGTTTTCATCTGAAGCTCTTTTACTTTGTTGGTTATTGCTACTATAAAATTGATGTTATTTGTAGCTTCTTAAATCCATAAAAAATATTGGAGGCTTAAAGGTGGGCCACTGGCTTGCTAGTAGTATATTTCTTATCCTGTTCCATTTTTCCAAATAAAATAACAATTTTTTATACTTCCTTTCTAAGCATGACATTATTTTTTGAAATTTATATTTGTCAAAATATATATCTGAGAAGAAAGAGCTTCATAGACAAGAGGGAGAAATCACTAATATATTTCAAGTTAATAAGTGAATAATTAAGGTACTCAACCTGGAAATATTTAAATTTTCTGGACCTGCAATATTTTCCCAGAATTTCCTATTTTATTTGTAATGTCTTTGGAGAAAGTTATATATAGTTATGTGTTGTGTATGACTTTCCTTATGCTTATTTTAATATTTTTGATTATATAAGCAGTTCGTGCCCAGTGTGCAAAAATTAAAAAAACACAGAATAGTAAAATGAAGACTATCTTGAAACTATTTTTTCAATAAATATTTATGAAGCATCTATTATGAGAACTGTTTTCAGTGCTAGGGACATAGCAATAAACAAAACAGAGAAAAATCCTTGCCCTCGTGAAACTTTCATTCCAGTAAGAGGAGACAGACCAAAAGAAATGCATATTTTGTGAAAGAACAACAACAACAACAACAACAACAACAACAATAAAACAATTTCTCAGGACCATCAAACTTGTTATGCCAAAAGGAAAGTTAAGCCTGGAGAATGAGTCTTACAACACTGCCATCCTTTTCCCAAATGGACATCTGTTACTTCCTAACCTTATGTCAAAGCATTACACATTGGTCAGACCTCCACAGAAGGGTAGAAAGCCTTATACAACTCAGATGACTGCCCTCACAAACTGTTCATAAGTAAATCCTTTTCTGGCCTCAAAACCTTTCAAAATATATATTCTCCCCTAAAACAAGGAAATGTCAATTTTATCTTTAGCTTTGCCATTGAAGTCTAGCTCCTAAAACCAAAGTCTTTTAGATTTCACACTGATAATGTATATTACAAGCTTATCTTCCCAGGTGCAGAACAAAGACAAGATGAGATAAATGGTTCCCTCATCTGCCTTGAGACATCTGCATAATTTACTCTTCTTTTATTCCCATTTTCTTGGAATGTTGACCTTACTTCATGTAAAAGGTAGATTTGCTGGGTACTAATTAAAGTCTCACAAAAATATAGCCATTTGCCTCACTGCTTAACCCTCTCTTCTCACAAGCCTTCTCCTCCTTAAAGAAATGTATAAATATGGAGCCTCCTGAAAACCTCTTCAGAGAGCACAGGCCACAGAAGCTCTGGCTCAATACACCTTGACTGATTCAGACTCTTGCCTTAGTCCTTCACTGTGGTTTAACATTTATAAACGATGTAATAAGTACTATGGAAAAACTAAAGACAGGAAGAAAACAGGAGTATATGTGGGAAAGTTTATCATTTTAAAATGGGGGTTAGGGGAAGCCTCACTTAGAAATTGAGGAAAGACCTGAAGGAGTTGAGGGAGTGAGTCAAGGTTAAGCCTGGGGCAAGAATATTCCTGCTAGAGTAAACAGCAAGTACAGAGGCCCTGGGCTTTTACTTGAAGTGAGTTGGGAAGCATTAAAGGGTTTAAGCAGAGGAGAGATTTAGTGAGCTCAGTTTTTAAAACATCAATTTAACTGCTCTGTGAGAACAGACTTAGCAGGACAAAGATGAAGGCAGGTAGACCAGTTATATAGCTGTTGACTAAGGTTGTAGCTTGGTGGTAAGTGCTCAGGTATCACATGTTTGTTGATGATGGAGCTGACAAGGAATCCAGAGGATCTGATATGGAGTTTAAGGTTGAGTGAGAAGTGTTACGGCCACTGTTTGAATTGGTTCATATTAACCCTCCTCTGCCTCCGCCTACCTATACACAGAAAACTTTCAAGTCCCTAAGGCAAGGGAAAATGGAAAAAAACAGAAGAGTTATATGATCAGTAGTGGTGAAGGCTCATAATCACCAGTGAGGTCCATTAATTTTGCTAAGATTTACACCTACCACGGGCAGCAGCAGAGGAGCAAATGCAGACCTATGTGGAGGAGCGTGTGGTTGGCAAGCCTTTCCAAGCCCTGCTCATTGCCATTTCTCTAAGAGCAGCAGAGTGATTTTATACTGTTTTAAAATGGGCAGAACAAGGAGCTTGAAAAATATCTCATTCTCTCTGAACTTTCTCTATTCAGCATCTTTGTTTAAAGAGAAATATAGATAGATATTTCACCAAACAATTGAGAAAGAAGAAAAGAAAGTTTGCACAGAAAATGTAGAGAAAAACCTCAGCTCTGACTCAACTCTTTGATGGATTGATATCAGAAATAGTATTTTATTTATATTTCTTACATATTTTACACATATTGGAAAAAAGATAATGAAGTAGCAATAAAATTTACTTAAGGAAAGTGTCTCATCTACTACTTTATAATCTTGCATCTCACCCTTGTCCTATGCTGCTTTATTTTCACTTTCTTCTCTCTCTCTGGGTTTTCTGGTCTTGTTTCAAGGATGCTATTAAGTTTGCCAAATAGTTTTCTAAAGTATTCGATGTACATTTCTTCTTTTGGGTCTCTTCCCTGTGTCTGAATCACTTGGTATGTTTTTGTTTTACTCATTCTCAAATAAAAACAAATCTATTGAGCCTGAGAATTAGCCAACCAAGAGGATTTTTGGAGACAGAGTGCCAAGGATTTGCCTTGAGTCCCCTTCTGTTTACTTGGATGAATTAATTCCCTTCTGATTCTACAGCTGGAATGGAGATAAATGCGCTATCTCCTAGCTTAGGATCCAATAGTCTTTCATTTGTTTTAGCTTTACTGGGCAAAAATAAGATAACATTCTATCTCTGCTATCTGGACAGATGGGATGCACAGAACGCCACAATTTCCAGTTTTCACTGCTACCAGATTGTTTCCATCTTTGCCTCCATGTACCATCTTTATTTGTGAGGACTACACATTCCAGCTTGTAATGTACCACATACTGTCATTTTTTTTTTCCAGGTATTACCATCTCCCAATGCATGTGGAAAGGTATTACCATCTCCCATTGCGAGGTCCTGGACCTTGACTATCTTCAAATGAATCTCCATGAAATAAAGGCACAGATATTTTTCTTTTAGATGTTGGATGCTTTCCAAAGCTGTATGGCAGGTGTTGTTTTGCTGCTGGTGCTGACACTACTACAAACTTGAGCACCTATTTTTGCACATGGTTTTGACATAGCTACCACTTAAAAACTGAGGAAAAATGCCCTTCTAAGTGTGGGTAACTTTGATGATTGTATCAATAAAATGATACAGGGGCCAACTTGGTGAGAAGCCTACAGTGGCCCATCTGGCTCTGTAGTTCTTGACATCACCTGGCTCCAAATCGGAGACCCTTGTAATATGCAATTGTTAGAAGTGTATGTTAGACTCTATGTGCAATTCACCAATCTATTTTTCTTTTTTATTTATTTTATTTTATTTTTTAATTATACTTTAAGTTCTGGGATACATGTGCAGAACGTGCAGGTTTGTTACATAGGTATACACTTGTCATGGTGGTTTGCTGCACCCATCAACCTGTCATCTACATTAGGTATTTCTCCTGATGCTATCCCTCCCCTAGCCCCCAATCCCCCAAGAAGCCCCAGTGTGTGATATTCCCCTCCCTGTGTCCATGTGTTCTTGTTGTTCAGCTCCCACTTATGAGTGAGAATATGTGGGGTTTGGTTTTCTGTTCCTGTGTTAGTTTGCTGAGAATGGTTTCCAGCTTCATCCATGTCCCTGCAAAGGACATAAACTCATCCTTTTTTATGGCTGCACAGTATTCCATGGTATATGCATGCCACATTTTCTTTATCCAGTCTATCATTGATGGGCATTTGAGTTTGTTCCAAGTCTTTGCTATTGTGAATAGTGCTGCAGTAAACATACATGTGCATGTGTCTTTATAGTAGAATGATTTATAATCCTTTGGGTATATACCCAGTAATGGGATTGTTGGGTCAAATGGTATTTCTGGTTCTAGATCCTTGACGAATCGCCACATTGTCTTCCACAATGGTTGAACTAATTTACACTCCAACCAACAGTGTAAAAGCGTTCGTATTTCTCCACGTCTTTTCCAGCATATGTTGTTTCTTGGCTTTGTAATGAATGCCATTCTAACTGGTGTAAGATGGTATCTCATTGTGTTTTGATTGGCTTTTCTCTAACGACCAGTGATGACGAGGTTTTTTTCATGTTTGTTGGCCACATAAATGTCTTCTTTTGAGAAGTGTCTGTCCATATCCTTTGCCCACTTTTTGATGGGTTTGTTTGTTTTTTTCTTGTAAGTTTGTTTAAGTTCCTTGTAGATTCTCAATATTAGCACTTTCTATTTTTGTAACTAGTGACAGATTTGGCAGGGGCTGGGTCAGGACTTCAGATGTTTTTCATCCTTCATTGTCTTTTTCCCTAAAATCTATCAATGCAAGAATGCTGAAATTTGAACAGCAGAAGCTCATGGTCCTGAGACTCATACTCTAAATGTTGGTGAAAGGCAGGAAGTCTACTTTGTCTAACCTAGCCCCTGCTTGGCAGCCACCTCACATTAACTTCTTTCTGTCTAGTAGTTTTTTTCCTTCTTTCTTTTTCTTTTTCTTTTTTTTTTTTCTGCCAACTTTGCAATCCCTGAATCCTAATCAGTTACCTCGTTTAGGGTGTTGCTATGAGTCTTCATCTTTTTTGGTGTCTTCCTAGTCATCCAAAGCAAAATGCTCCCCCGTGGTGACTTTCATTGCTCTATAAGGGAATTAGGGCGTATAATGATCATATATGATGATTATACAATGATCAGGTTTTTACTGTACCCTTTCAGATTTACTGTACCCTGGTTATGTTGGCGAACTTTCACTTCTGCCCAAGGGAATACTCTCTATTTCTGGCTGTCTCTTCAGATTAGAACTATTCTGCCTATAGACAGTTGAATCTGATACTGCACTTTCATTTGCCTCTGGCAGAAATCAAGTACCTTTTTACTAAGTTCTCCTTCCAGGAACACTTCTCTTTTGTGTGAAAATTTCTCCCACCATGACTCTTTTCTGTTCCCAGATTTTTCTGCTAGATTGATTTCACATCAGTTAGTATACTCTTTTCTGCCATATGTCAAGACTCTCTAAGTTGGTTGAAATCACTACTCTTTTGTATCCCTAGTTTTTTAAAGTTAATGATTCTCAAAGTGTGGTCCTTGGACCAGCAGAATCAGTACCACTTGTCAGTCTGTAAGACATGCAAATTCTTAGGCCCCACCCCAAGCCTACTGAATAAGAAATTCTGAAGGTGGGGTCAGGCAATCTGTTTTAACAAGTCTTTCAGGTGTTTCTGATGCATGCTTTAAAAAACTTTGTAAATGCTCATTGTCCCAGGAATGTTAGCTCTGTTGGAGCTATTAATAGAAAAAGGAAGAAGGGTAGCGGAAAGAATAAACATAAAACATATATGGTCTCAGGTTGGCTGGGGGCTGGGTGCAGTGTTTCAGGCCTGTAATCCTGCAGTCTAGGAGGATCTCTTGAAGCCAGGTGTTGAAGACTATCCTGGGTAACATAGTGAGATTCTGTTTCTAAAAAAAAAAGCCTTAGAGTTTCTGATATGCTAGTCTTCTTTAAGAACTACTAGTCTGTTATACACCATGGAATACTATGCAGCCATAAAAAAGGACAAAATCATGTCCTTTGTAGCAACATGAATGCAGCTGGAGGCCATTAACCTAAGCAAACTAACACAGAAACAGAAAACCAAGCATTGCATGTTTTCACTTACAAGTGGGAGCTAAACATTGGGTATACATGGACATAAAGATGAGAACAGTAGACACTGGGGACTCCTAGAGGGGGAAGGGATGGTGGGGTGCAAGGGCTGAAAAACTGCCTGTTGGATACTATGCTCACTTTCTGGATGATGAGTTAAATCTTACTCCAAACCTCAGCATCACACAATGCACCTTTGTAAGAAACCTGCACACATACCCTGGAATCTAAAATAAAAGTTGAAAAAAAAAATTACTACTACTCCAAACTGCTTCCCTTTTATCAGCTTTAAAACTAGCCCATATCACCAACTGTCCTTGTTCTTAGTAACCATCTGTCAAATTGTTGTGTCATTTGCATTTCCAAAATGTGTTTTATACTGGATAGGTTTTCATCTACCAGGGAAATAGCAATTATGATATACCTTACCATGAAATTTGGTGAGAAAAAATATTTTTGCACATAGTTTTCACTCCTCTGTAAAATGTGGGGACATAGGACATTAGAGGCAGCACAAACAAAATTATATCTGGTTAACATCTCCTTTTGATCATTACATAGCCTAAAGATACAGAATTAGTGAGAATTAACTTTACCTGCTGGTGGTTAGCTATTCTTTGATACTTACAATATTTATGCCTGCTTTTGCAGTGAAGACAAGCTAAATTGTCTTAGATCTCTTAATCTTCATAAAGACCTTTAGTGAATAAGATAAGCCTTTCAAATTAGAAGTCTAAAAACCATTCTTAATTAGAAATTGTAATTCTAATCACATGAACCTTTTTTTTTTTTTGGCTAGTGAAGAACAACCTGTTCAGCCAGTTGGTTTTATGTTGATTACACAAAGTATAACCCAGCAACACACACAGAAAAGCCAGAAAAATTGGACCAATGGGTAAAAAAAGACAGCCATCAGCCCAAGCTGAGTGCTCTGCATGCATGCCTTATATCTGTTTTCCACCTTCCCTGTTTTCTTTTTCTGACTGATTTTCTACCACCTGCAACATAATATCTTGAAAACAGGAAAATAAAACACTTGCTCCCAAATATACTGCTTTTTATGTAATAGCAAAAAATATATGAAAAATGTTAAGTTGACAGTGCTTTAACAAAATGTTCTGCAAAACGATAGAAAGGCTTATAGGAATTTTCTATGTGACCTGTATCTATAACTACCAGGGTGATTGTTGGATAACCTATGGCCTATCTCATAAAAAAGGTTCATTCTATGAGGGTTATATTTCATCTAATGCATTATCCGTCTATTGAAAAAAGTTTTATTTGCTAAAGGATGTACTACAAGCTAAAGGGAAATGTCTTGAAATTCATATCTCAATGAAAGGATAAAGAACTAGACATGTTAAGCAGGTGGATAAATATAAAAGAATATGTGTTCTTATAATGTACTTGAAAAACAATTGCCTATTTACAGAAAAATAATAATACCATAAATAATGTTTGTAATACATATAGAAGTAAAGGTTATAACAATAATTACACAAAAATTGAGTATATGGGTAAATGAAAGTATACTCTTGTAATGCGTAACATTATGAAATTTTTGAAGTGAGGGGTGTTATAGTAGGCCGATTAATGGTCTCCCAATGTTGCCTACATCCTAATCCATGAACCCCATGAATATGTTATCCTACAAGGGACTTCAAAGTTGTGATTAAGTTAAGGATTTTGAGATAGGGAAATTATTTTAGATTTTTTGGGTGGGCCCAGTGAAATCTCAAGAGTTCTTAGATGGGAGGAAAGAGGATTAGTAGCAGAGAGAAGACGTACAGATGAAAACAGAAATCAGAGAGAAGAGAAGATATTATATTGCTGGATTTTAAGATGGAGGAGGGGGATACAAGACTAAAAAATGTAGTTGACCTTTAAAAGTTGGAAAACACACAAAAAAAGGATTCTTTTCTACAACTTCTAAATGGAATGCAGGCCTGTTAACACTGATTTTAGCTCAGTGTAAGTAATTTTATGCTTCCAGAAGTATAAGATACTAAATTTGTGTTGCTTTAGGCCTCAAAGTTTGTGGCATTTTTAAATTTAATTTTTAAAAGGTTTAAATTTGTTTATATATTTTTTGTGGTAATTTGTTATAGCAGCAATAGGAAATTAATTCAAGTTTGAACTCAGAAGCATCAATATTTCCAAGCCTCTCTAACTTTGTGAAACTCAAACTTTAAACCCTGTTTCTTGGAAAGATATAGTGTGAGAAAGGGGAAAGGTGAATTAGGAAATGTGAAATATCAGATGCAAAGTGGATGTATGAAGAGAAAATATTGATTCTAGCCTCTGACAGAATAAGAATGCAAAATGTTAACTCTAAAATAAATAGATAATGATAGATAACTAAGAATTAAATGAGGAAATAAAATGTGGCATTAAAATATATTTAGTTCATCAAAAATAAAGTGAGAAAGCAAAAGAGAAATAATACCAGCAAAAAAATCAAGAGGAAGTAATGAGTTTGTAGACTTAAACTTTACCATATTAATAATTACACTAAATGTAAATGGACCAAATGACAGAGCATAAAAATTCATAAAGCAAAAACTAAATTAATTAAATAAATTTAGAATTACAACAGGATCTTTTAATAATCCTTTTGTTGTAATTGGTAGATGATATAGACAAAAATTTAGTAAGTATATTTATGAAGCACCTTGATTTAATGGATATTTATAGAGCATTACATGTGATTTAAAATATATATTCTTTTAAAGTACATGCGGGGCATATAAACTAAAGAATTGTGCAAAAATTCTTAATAAAAAGTCTTCATGGCAGAATATTGAAATCAAACAGTACATATTCACTGATCATAAGAGAACTAAATTAGAAATCAACAAAACAGGATATCTGGATAATTCCACAACACATGGTATTTAGGTCTCATATTTCTAAATAAGCTGCAGGGTAAAATATAATCATGAAGAAAATGAAAGTATTTTAAACTAAATTAAGACAGAGCATATCTAATTTGTAGAATGTGGCTATAGCAGTACTTACAGGAAAATATACAGTTTGAGGTTTTTATGTAAGGAAAAAGGTCAAAAACAATATAGAATAAGACAAGAAAAATTAAAGCAGTAGAAAATAATGAAATAGAAGATAGATAATTGAGAATATATATTTTAAAAAATTTGTTCTTTGAAAAAATAAAATTGCTAAACCTATAGTTAGGTTAATCAAGAAAAATAGAGTGAAAAAATAGATTAGAATATTAGGAATGAAAGTGGACTTACTACCTCAGATCCTACAGATGTTAAAAAGATAACAAGGGTACATTATGAAAAGCTGCATGCCAATAAATTTGACATCTCTGATAAAATGGAGAAGTTTTTTGAAAGACATATATTATCAGAACTGACACACAAGGAAACAGAAAATCTGAATATCTTTATATGTTAAAGAAATTTAATTTGTAATTACATTTCCATGAAGAAAACCAATTCCAGGTCCAGTTAGTTATCCTATCAATCATTTAAAAAGAACAAAAAATATACACAAAAACTCAGGAAATAGAGGAAGACGGAACATTTTCCCACTCATTTTTTAAAAGTCCAGCATATCCCCAATATGAATGTCTAATGAAGAATTTACAAGAAAACATAACTACCTACTCATGTCCATTATCAATATACACACAAGTATCCTTAGAAAAATATTTTTATTTTTATTGTTTTCCTTTTTATTTGTATAAAATTATAAGGTACATGTGCAACTTTGTTATGTACATAGATTGCATAGTGGTCAGGTCGGGGCTTTTAGAATACTTATCAGCTGAATAACATACATTGTACCCATTAACCAATTTCTCATCCTCCTCTCCCCTCCCACACACTTATTCTTTCATGTCTCTGTTATCTATCACTCCACTCTCTATATTCATATGAACACATTTTGTAGCACCCACTTATGAGTGAGTACATGTGATATTTCTCCTTATGCCTGGCTTGTTTCACTGAAGATATTGTTCCATTGCTGCAAAAGACATCATTTTTTTTTATGGCTGAACAGTATTCCATTATTTATATATAGATCACATTTTCTTTATCCAGTCCTCCACTGATGGACACTTAGGTTGATTCTATATTTTGATATTGTGAATAGTGCTATGATAAACATACAAGTGCAGGTATCTTTTTGATATATTGATTTCTTTTCCTTTGGCTATATAGCCAGTAGTGGGATTGCTCAATTGAATTCTATTTTTAGTTATTTGAAAAATCTCCATACTGTTTTTTAGAGACTGTAATAATTTACATTCCCACCAACAGTGTATAAAGCATTCTCTTATCTCCACATCCTCACCAATATCTGTTATTTTTTCTTTTTTTTACTAATAGCCATTCTGACTGGAGTAAGAGAATATCTTATTGTAATTTTTATTTGCATTTCTCTGATGATTAGCATTTCTTCCATATATCTTTTGGCTATTTGTATATCTTCTTCTGAAAAAAATGTTTATTTGTGTCCATTGCCCACTTTTTAGTGGAATTATTTGTTATTTTTGCTGTTGTTGAGGAGTTTGAATTTCTTATATATTCTGGATATTAGTCCCCTATTGGATGAATAGTTTGCAAATATTTTCTCACTTAATATGTTGTCTCTTCACTCTGCTGACTATTTCTTTTGTTGACAAAGGTTTTTAGTTTAATTAAGTCCCTGAATATGGCTTGGATGTGTGACCCTTCCTAATTTCATGTTGAAATCCTCGGTGTTGGAGCTGGGGCTTGGTTGGAGGTGTTTGGGTCATGGGGGTGGTTCCCTCATGAATGGCTTGGTGCTGTCCTTGTGATAATGAATGAGTTCTTGCTCTGAGTTCACATGAGATTTAGTTGTTATAGAGTGTGACACGTCCCCCACTCTCTTGCTCCTGCTTTTGCCATGTAATACACTTGCTCCCCTGTTGCCTTCTGCCATGATCGTAAGCTTCCTGAGGCCCTTACCAGAAGCAGATGCTGGCATCATGCTTTATGTATAGCCTACAGAATTGTGAGCCAATTAATGCTGTTTTCTTTGTAAATTATCCACTCTCAGACATTTCTTTCTTTCTTCTTTTTTTTTTTGAGATGGAGTCTCTCTGTCACCAGGCTGGAGTGCAGCGGCATGATCTCAGCTCACTGCAACCTCCGACTCCCTGGTTCAAGTGATTCTCCTGCCTCAGCCTCCCGAGTAGCTGGGATTACAGGCGCCCGCCACCACGGCCAGCTAATTTTTGTATTTTTAGTAGAGACGGCGTTTCACCATTTTGGTCAATATGGTCTCAATCTCCTGACCTTGTGATCTGCCCGCCTCTGTCTCCCAAAGTGCTGGGATTACAGGTGTGAGCCACCAGGCCAGGCCTTTTTTTTTTTTTTTTTGAGACAGAGTCTTGCTCTGTTGCCAAGCTGGAGTGCAGTGGTGCTATCTTGGCTCACTGAAACCTCCGCCCCCCGGCTTCAAGCTATTCTTCTGCCTCAGTCCCCCAGGTAGCTGGGGCTACAGGTACACACCACCACGCCCAACTAATTTTTGTATTTTTTTTAGTAGAGACGGGGTTTCACCATGTTGGCTGGGATGGTCTCATCTCTTGGCCTTGTTATCCGTCCACTTCGACCTCCCAAAGTGCTGGGATTACAGGTGTGAGTCACCGCTCCTGGCCCAGACATTTCTTTATAGTGACACAAGAACAGACCTACATAGTCCCATTTATCTATTTTTGCCTGTGCTTTTGAGGTCTTAGTCATACGTTTTTTGATTACTTAGCTCAATGTCCAGAAGAGTTTTCCCTAGGTTTTCTTCTCATATTTTTATAGTTTTGGGTCTCACATTTAAGTCTTCAGTCCATCTTGAATTGATTTTTTTATGTGTTAAGAGATATGGGTCCAGTTTCATTCTGCTGCATATTGCTATGCAGTTTTTCTAGCACCTTTTACTGAAGAGGGTGTTCTTTCCCTAATGTATGTTCTTGTGTGCTTGTCAAAGATTTGTTGGCTGTAAATATGTGATGTTATTTCTCAGTTCTCTATTCTATTACATTGATCTATGTGTCTGTTTTTAGAAGTACATGCTGTTTTTGTTACTAGCTTTGTAATATAATTTGAAGTCAGGTAATGTGATGCCTCCAGGTTTGTACTTTTTGCTCAGGATTGCTTTGGCTATTTGGGCACTTTTTTGGTTCCATATTTATGTTAGGATTGTTTTTTCTTACTGTAAAACATGACATTGGTATTTTGACAGGAATTGCATTGACTCTAGATTGCTTTGGGTCATTTGAACAATATTAATTCTTCTGATCTATCAGCATGTTATGTTTTTCTATTTGTTTGTGTCATTTTCAATTTATTTCTCATCTGTGCTTTGTAGTTTTCCTTGTGGAGATCTTTCACCTCCTTGGTTAAACTCATTCCTAGGTTTATTCTCTTTTTGTAGTTATTGTGAATGGGATTGCTTTTTAAAACTTCTTCTCAGCTGGATCATTATCAGTGAATAGAAATGCTATTGATTTTGTATGTTGATTTTTGTATTCTACAACTTTACTGGATTTATTTAACAAATAAAAATTTTTTTTGGTGGAGTCTTTAGGGTTTTCTAGATATAAGATAATATCATCAGCAGAGAGGGACAGTTTGATTTTTTTTTTCCAATGTGAGTGCTTCTTATTTGTTTCTCTTGCCTGATTGCTCTGGGTAGCACTTCCAGTAATATGTTGAATAAGCATGGTGAAAGTGAGCATTCTTACTGTGTTCCAGTTCACAGAGGAAAAGCTTTCAATGTTTCCCCATTCAGTATGATGTTAGCCATGGGTTTATTGTATATGGCATTTATTATTTTGAGGTATGTTTGTTGAGCATTTTTATCATGAAGGTATGTTAAATTTTATCAAATGCTTTTTCAGCATCATTTGAGTTGATCATATGATTTTTGTCCTTCATTCTATTGATATGGTGTACCAGATTTATTGATTTGCATATGTCAGACCATCCTTACATTCTTGGTATAAAATTCTCCTTGATTGTGGTGTATTATCTTTCTGATGTTGTTTTCATCAGCACATAGAACATTCTCCAAGATATCTTTCTGGTGTGCTGTTGCATTCAGTTCATCAGTATTTTATTGAGAATTTTTGTGTTAGTGTTCATCAGGGATATTGGTATGTAGTTTTCTTTTTTGTTGTGTCCTAGTCTGTATTTGATATCAGGGTGAAACTGGCCTTGTAGAATAAGTTAGGGGAAATTCCCTTCTCCTTGATTTTTTTGAACTAGTTTAAGGGGGATTGGTATTAATTCTTCTTTGTGTGTTTGATAGAATTCAGCTGTAAATCCTCTGGCCCTGGGCTTTTCTTTGCTGGGAGATTTTTTCTAAAATTGTGGCTTCAATCTTGCTGCTCATTACTGGTTTGTTCAGAATTTCTGTTTCTTCCTAGTTCAGTCTTGAGAAGTCATATGTTTCCAGTAATTTATCCATTTCCTCTTGGTTTTCTAGTTTGTGAGTGTACAGTTGTTCATAATAGTTTCTAATGATTTAAAAAATTTTCTGTGATACCAGTTGTAATGCCTCCTTTTTCACATTTTATTTTATTTGGTTCTTCTCTCTTTTTTTCTTGGTTAGTCTAGCTATTGATTTATCAATTTTGTTGTCTTTTTGAAAAATTAACTTTTTGCTTTGCTGATCCTTTGTATTTTTAAAATCTCTATTGCATTTAGTTTTTTCTCTTTGTTATTTGCTTACTTCTGCTCATTTTGTTATTTGTTATTGCTTTTCTAGTTCTTTGTGGTACATCATTTGATTATTGATTTGTAATCTTTCTACTTTTTTGATGTGGGAATTTGATGCTATAAACTTTCCTCTCAGCACTGTATTTATTGTATCCCACAGGTTTTGATATGTTGTGTTTCCACTTTCATTTGTGTTTTTAGAAATTTTAAAATTTTCTTAATTTCTTCATTGACCCAATGGTTGTTCAGGAGCATATTATTTAATTTCTATGTATTTTTATAGTGTCCAAAGTTTCTCTTGGTATTGATTTCTAGTTTTATTTCACTGTAGTCTGATCTTTGATGTAATTTAAAAATTTTAAAATTTCTTGAGATTGTTTTGTGGTATAACATATGATATATCTTTTAGAATGTTCGAGGTGCTGATGAAAACAACATGTATTCTGCAGGAATTGGGTTGGGTGTTCCGTAAATGTCTGTTAGGCCCATTTGGTCTGAAGTATAGTTGAAGTTCAGTGTTTCTTTGTTAGTTTTCTGCCTAGATGATCTATCTAATGCTGTGACTGGGTGGTTGACATTCCCTTCCCCACTATTATTGTACTGCTGTCTATCCCTCTCTTTAGGTCTTGTGATATTTGTTTAATAAATCTGGGTGCTCCAGTGTTGGGTGCAAATATATTTAGAATAGTTTTATCTTCTTGCTGAATTGATCCCTTTTTCGTCATATAATGACCTCCTTTGCATATACTTGGATCATGTTTTTTAAAATCTACCTAGTCAATCTGTATTTATAAAGTGGAACATTTAATCCATTTATAATCAAGGCTATTACTGATATGTGAGTTTATTTCCCCTATTATGTTGTTAATTGTTTTCTAAACTCTGTTTCTTTTTATCTTATTGCTAGTCATTGTGGTTTGGTGGAATTCTGCAGTAGTGCCTTTTGATTCCTTTCTCTTCCTTTTTTGTGTGATAGCCACTTCTTCCTATTTTTGAATTTTCTTTAATTGGTGGGGGAGACATTTCCCTGAAGATGTATCTATGGTGTTAGTTAGATAGTGCCCTTTGGCTTTGCTTCTGGATGCATGCAGTAGTGAAGTCTCTGTATGATTTCTTTGGCTGTAATCAGCATTAGTGATATATGTGGTTTTCTCAATGTGATAGGGTGGGTTATTAGTGGAGGTAGTAGTGAAGTTGTTCTGGGTACTGAAATTCCAGATGGGCCCATCTTCAGGCTTAAGTGGTAGTGGTAGTGTGTTAAGCATGTCTATTCTTGCCCTCTGGGATGGCAAATACTGGCACCTGTCTTGGATCTGGTCTGGCCAATTCTTAAGTCTCTAGGTGATTTTCTCAGCTGCTGGTTTTTGTAGCAGTGGACTGGGAAGACGAGTGGGCTCTCAAGCCCCTGGGAAGTTGGTGTGGCATGGGAAATGGTGGTAGCAGTGGTGAGATGTTCTTTTAGGTCCAAAGTGCTTTGCACTTCTGCTGGCAGCATTTGCAATGGGCTGTGCAGCCTAGCCTCCAAGCAAGCCAGTCGCACTTGCAGGAAGAAACCAACCAAAGTGGTAACAGTAGACTATTTGGGTCCAAACTCAGCCCCAAGCAAGAATGCTCAGGTGCTCTATGTGGTCTGTTGAGTTGTTCCATCCCCAGGACTCCAGGTCACATACTCTGTCTCCAAGGTGGGAGGTGAAGCTCAGCTGAGACAGACTGGGCAAGCTTTCACTCAGATCCCCAATGGTGAGTGCATGCACCCATCATGATGGGCAAAACAGGTTGATCGTCAGGCCCCTTGTGAAATGCTTGGGTGAGGGGTAGCAGCCACTACACTGAGGTCTTGCCATGGGGAGGGCTGAGCCAGCTCCAGCACTACAACCTTGGCCACTGCGTGCAGGACATGCATACCTCTTATGACCTAGTCCCAGTGAGACTCACTCCCCAGTACCAGCTGTTGGGACCCAGTAGACCCAGCTGAGCTGTCAGGATTGGCAGTACCTAGCCCACAACTCACTGCCCAGCTCAAGACCAAGCATCCATAGCAACTTGCATCCTACTCAAGCCCCAGGGTGGAGCCTGCTTCCCTTGCTAGTGTCTGCAGCCATTGTCGTGCTTGCTTCTCAGTCCTGGCTGTGGGAGCCCACCCACTCCCTGCTCATGCCCTAGTTCCACATCAATAACCTGAGTTTCCCTAATGCCTACAACTGGCTCTGCTGGGTCCCAGGACTGTGCATAGTCTGTTAACTGCTAAAATAAAAAAATGCTGTTTTGCTCTAGCCATTTAGGTTTCAGAAAAAGTGTGGGACCCAAGTCAAGCACTTTTCCTAAAACTGTTTCTTCTCAAAGTCTCCCAGCAGATCCCTAAGTTAGATTCAGCATTTGAGATAGTTAAGGTGATCTCCCATGGCTTGGATTTTATGATTTCCCAGTGGGAAAGTAGACTGTGGAAAGCCTCTCACTCACCCTCCCCGTATACTGGGGAGTAACTCCTGTCTCCTGACTGATCCTAGCCAAGCAAGCTGCCTCTTTTCCTTTTCCTTCCTGGTTTTTGGTGTTTCCTGTTGCTTTTCTGTGAACTCCCATGTTCTCTGGTGGACAATGTATTAAAAGTTTGATTGTCTACACGCTATCTTTGTTCCCCTAAATGGATGAGGTGAGCATGAAATTCTTCTAGTCAGCCATCTTAAAAAACAAACAAACAAAAATTTTAAAATTAAATCCAGCAATATATGAGTAGTATAATATAGCATGGCCAAATAGTTTGTTCTAAAAATACAAAGTTGGTTTAATAACTAAAAATTAATCAATATAGTTCACTACGTTAAGAGAATAAAGAAGCAGCACCTTATACTTTTGTGAACAGATGTAGACTAAGCACTTGACAAAATTCAGCTTTTGCTCATGATAAAAAGTCCCTAAAATATGTAAATTAAAGGAAACTTCCTCAACCCACTGAAGGGCACTTGTGAAAAGTCTACATTTAACTTATATTTAATGGTGTAAGATTGATCACCTTCCTATTAAGATTTGGAAGAGGGCAAGGGTTGACTTCTTACCACTTCTACTTAATTTTGTGCTAGAGGTCTAGTTAGTGCAATAAGGCATTGGAATTGGAAATATATAATTAAAACTGTCTTAATTTAGAGATGACATATTTTATGTATACTAAAAACCCCAGGGAAAATACTAAAATATGTATACAAAATATTAGAAAATATAATTAATATGAGTTTCAATTGCATCCCCAATCAGAAAATTCTTAGAAATAAATTTAATAAAATGTGTAACTATACACTGAAAACTACAAAATCATTATGGAGAGGACCCAAACAAAATTAAATAAATGGAGAGATATACCATGTTTATGGATTGAAGGATACAATTATTAAGATGTTAATTTTCCCCAAATTTATATATAGATTTATATAATATGTCCAAGTATCTGCAGGCACTTCTTGTAGACATTGACAAGCTGGTTGTAAAGTCTGGAAGTGCAAAGGACCCAACATGGCCAAAACAATCTTAAAGAAAGCAAAATTGGAGGACTTGCAATCTCTGATATCAAGATTTCATATAAAGATACAGTTATCAAGACAGTTTACTACTGGCATAAGGATAGACATATGTAAATGGAATAAAATAAAGAGTCTAGAATTAGAACCACACATATAATGTGAATTGATTTTAGACAAAGATGCAAAGGCAATTTAGTGGAGAAATAATGTTTTTAACAAATAGTGTTGAAATAATCAGATATTTGTACAATTTTTTAAAAAGCCAACCTTACACCATACAAAAATTTAAATTGAGATGTATCTTGGACCTAAATGTAAAAGTAAAGTTATAAAGCTCTGACAGAAAAATATAGTAGAATATTGTCATGAACTCGGAATAGGCAAAGACTTCTGAGGATATAAAAAGCATAAGAGGCCAGGTGCAGTGGCTCACACCTGGATTCCCAGCACTCTGGGAGGCCAAGGCAGGTGGATCACTTGAGCTCAGGAGTTCGAGTTCAGCTTGGCCAACATGGCAAAACCCTGTCTCTACAAAAAATATAAAAATTAGCCCAGTGTGGTGGCATGCACCAGTAGTCTTAGCTACGTGGGGAGGCTGAGGTGGGAGGATCTCTTCAGCCTTGGAGGTCGAGGCTACAGATTGTGCCACTGCACTCCAGCCTGGGTGACAGAGTGAGACCTTGTCTAAAAAAATAAATAAATAAGATAAAAACTTTTAAAAATGTTAAATTAAGCTTCATCGAATTAAAAACCTACTCTCACTTGTATTAAGACTCTCCAGAGAGAAAGAACTAATATCTATCTATATCTATTTTTTATTATACTTTAAGTTCTGGGATACAGGGGCAGAATGTGCAGGTTTGTTACATAGGTATACACGTGCCGTGGTGGTTGGCTGCACCCATCAACCCGTCATCTACATTAGGTATTTCTCCTAATGCTATCCCTCCCCTAGTCTCCCACCCCACCACAGGCCCTGGCGTGTGATGCTCCCCTCCCTGTGTCCATGTGTTCTCATTGTTCAACTCTCACTTATGAGTGAGAACATGTGGTGTTTGGGTTTTCTGTTCCTGTGTTAGTTTGCTGAGAATGATGGTTTCCAGCTTCATCCATGTCCCTGTAAAGGACATGAACTCATCCTTTTTTATGGCAGCATAAATTCCATGGTGTATATGTGCCACATTTTCTTTACCCAGTGTATCATTGGTGGGCATTTGGGTTGGTTCCAAGCCTTTGCTATTGTGAATAGTGCTGCAATAAACATATGTGTGCATGTGTCTTTATAGCAGAATGATTTTTAATCCTTTGGGTATATACCCAGTATTGGGATTGCTGGCTCAAATGGTGTTTCTTGTCCTAGGTCCTTGAGGAATCGCCACACTGTCTTCCACAATGGTTGAACTAATTTACACTCCCACCAGCAGTGTAAAAGCATTCCTATTTTCCCACATCCTCTCCAGCATCTGTGGTTTCCTGACTTTGTAATGAATGCCATTCTAAATGGTGTGAGATAGTATCTCATTGTGGTTTTGATTTGCATTTCGGTAATGACCAGTGATGATGAGCTTTTTTTCATATGTTGGTAGGCTGCTGAAATGTCTTCTTTTGAGAAGTGTTACCCACTTTTTGATTGGTTGTTTTTTCTTTTTAATTTGTTTAAGTTCTGTGTAGATTCTGAATATTAGCCCTTTGTCAGAAAGATAGATTGCAAAAATTTTCTCCCATTCTGGAGGTTGCCTATTTACTCTGATGTAATTTTTTTGCTGTGCAGAAGCTCCATAGTTTAACTAGATCCCATTTGTCAATTTTGGATTTGTTACCATTGCTTTTGGTGTTTTAGTCATGAAGTCTTTGCCCATGCCTGTGTCCTGAATGGCATTGCCAGGTTTTCTTTTAGGGTTTTTATGGTTTTAGGTCTTTCATTTATATCTTTAATCCATCTTGAGTTAATTTTTGTATAATGTGTAAAGAAGGTGTCCAGTTTCAGTTTTCTGCATATGGCTAGCCAGTTTTCCCAACACCATTTATTAAATAGGGAATCTTTCCCCATTGCTTGTTTTTGTCAGGTTTATCAAAGATCAGCTGGTTATAGATGTGTGGCATTATTTCTGAGGCCTCTGTTCTGTTCCATTGGTCTATATATATGTTTTGGTATCAGTACCATGCTGTTTTGGTTGCTGTAGCCTTGTAGTGTAGTTTAAAGTCAGGTAGAGTGATGCCTCCAGCTTTGTTCTTCTTGCTTAGAATTGTCTTGGTTATATGAGCTCTTTTTTGGTTCCATATGAAATTTAAAGAAGTTTTTGCTAATTCTGGGAAGAAAGTCAATGGTAGCTTGATGGGGATAGCATTGAATCTATCAATTACTTTGGGTAGTATGGCCACTTTCACAATATTGATTCTTCCTATCCGTGAGCATGGAATGTTTTTCCATTTGTTTATGTCCTCCCTTATTTCCTTGAGCAGTGGTTTGTAGTTCTCCTTGAAGAGGTCCTTCATGTGTGTTGTAAGTTGTATTTCTAGGTATTTTATTCTCTTTGTAGCAATTGTGAATGGGAGTTCACCCATGATTTGGCTCTCTGTTTGTCTATTATTGGCGTTTAGAAATGCTTGTGATTTTTGCACATTGATTTTGTATCCTGAGACTTCACCAAAGTTGCTTATCAGCTTGAGGAGATTTTGGGCTGAGATGGTGTTTTCTAAATATACAATTATGTCATCTGCAAACAGAGACAATTGGACTTCCTCTGTTTCTATTTGAATACTGTTTATTTATTTCTCTTGCCTGATTGCCCTGGCTAGAACTTCCAATACTATGTTGAATAGGAGTGGTGAGAGAGCGCATCCTTGTGTTGTGCCAGTTTTCAAAGGGAATGCTTCCAGCTTTTGCCCATTCAGTATGATATTGGCTGTGGGTTTGTCATAAATAGGTCTTATTATTTTGAGATACATTCCATCAATATGTAGTTTATTGAGAGTTTTTAGCATGAAGTGGTGTTGAATTTTATTGAAGGCCTTTTCTGCAACTATTGAGATAATCATGTGGTTTTTGTCATTGGTTCTGTTTATGTGATGGATTATGTTTATTGATTTGCATGTGTTGAACCAGCCTCGCATCCCAGGGATGAAGCTGACTTGATCATAGTGGATAAGCTTTTTGATGTGCTGCTGGATTGGGTTTGCCAGTATTTTATTGAGGATTTTCACATCGATGTTCATCAGGGAGATTGGCCTGAAATTTTCTTTTTTTGTTGTGTGTCTGCCAGGTTTTGTTATCAAGATGATGCTGGCCTCATAAAATGAGTTATGGAGGAGTCCCTCGTTTTCTTTTGTTTGGAATAGTTTCAGAAGGGATGGCACCAACTCCTCTTTGTACCTCTGGTAGAATTTGGCTGTGAATCCATCTGGTCTTGGGCTTTTTTGTTTGGTAGGCAATTAATTACTGCCTCAATTTCAGAACTTGTTTTTGGTCTATTCAGGGACTCAACTTCTTCCTGGTTTAGTCTTGGGAGGGTGTATGTGTCCAGGAATGTATCCATTTCTTCTAGATTTTCTAGCTTATTTGCATATAAGTGTTTATAGTGTTCTCTGATGGTAGTCTGTATTTCTGTGGGATCAGTGGTTATCTCCCCTCTATCATTTTTTATTGTGTCTGTTTGATTCTTCTTTTTTCTTTACTAGTCTGGCTAGTGGTCTATTTTGTGAATCTTTTCAAAAAGCCATCTCCTGGATTCATTGATTTTTTGAAGGGTTTTTTGTGTCTCTATCTCCTTCAGTTCTGCTCTGATCTTAGTTATTTCTTGTCTTCTGCTAGCTTTTGAATTTGTTTGCTCTTGCTTCTGTAGTTCTTTTACTTGTGATGTTAGGGTATCGATTTTAGATCTTTCCTGCTTTCTCTTGTGGGCTTTTAGTGCTATAAATTTCCCTGTAAACACTGCTTTAGCAGTGTCCCAGAGATTCTGGTATGTTGTGTCTTTGTTCTCGTTGGTTTTAAGTAACTTATTTATTTATTTCTGCCTTCATTTTGTTATTTACCTAGTAGTCACTGAGGAGCAGGTTGTTCAGTGTCTATGTAGTTGTACAGTTTTGAGTGTGTTTCTTAATTCTGAGTTCTAATTTGATTGCACTGTGGTCTGAGAGACTGTTATGATTTCCATTCTTTTGCACTGGCTGAGGAGTGTTTTATTTCCAATTATGTGGTCAATTTTAGAATAAGTGCGATGTTGTGCTAAGAATAATGTATATTCTGTTGATTTGGGGTGGAGGGTTCTGTAAATGTCTATTAGATCCACTTGGTCTGGAGCCGAGTTCAAGTCTTGAATATCCTGTTTATTTTCTGTCTCATTGATGTGTCTAATATTGACAGTGAGGTGCTAAAGTCTCCCACTATTGTTGTTTGAGAGTCTAAGTCTCTTTGTAGGTCTCAAAGAACTTGCTTTCTAAATCTGAATGCTCCTGTATTGGGTGCATATATATTTATAATAGTTAACTCTTCTTGTTACGTTGATCCCTTTACCATTATGTAGTGCTCTTCTTTGTCTTTTTTGATCTTTGTTGGTTTAAAATCTGTTTTATCAGAGACTAGGACTGCAAGCCCTGCTTTTTCTTGCTTTCCATTTGCTTAGCAAATATTTTTCCTTCCCTTTATTTTGAACCTATATGCATGTCTTTGCATGTAAGACGGGTCCTGAATACAGCACACCAGTAGGTCTTGACTCTTTATCTAATTTGCCAGTCTGTGTCTTTTAATTGGGGCATTTACCCCATTTACATTTAAGGTTAATATTGTTATATGTGAATTTGTTCCTTTTATTATGATGCTAGCTGGTTATTTTGCCCATTAGTTGATGTAGTTTCTCTGTAGTGTTGATGGTCTTTACAATTTGGTATGTTTTTGCAGTGGCTGGTACCTGTTTTTTCTTTCTGTATTTAGTGCTTCCTTCAGGAGCTCTTCTTGTAAGGCAGGCCTGGTGGTGACAAAATCTCCAACATTTGCTTGTCTGTAAAGGATTTTATTTCTCCTTTGCATATGAAGCTTACTTTGTCTGGATATGGAATTCTGGGTTGAAAATTCTTTTTAAAAATAATGTTGAATATTGCCCCCCACTCTTTTCTGCCTTGTAGGGTTTCTGCAGAGAGATCTGCTGTTAGTCTGATGATCTTCTCTTGACCTTTCTCTCTGGCTGCCCTTAACATATTTTCCTTCATTTCAACCTTGATGAATCTGATGATTATGTGTCTTGGGGTTGCTCTTCTCGAGGATTATCTTTGTGGTGTTCTCTGAATTTCCTGAATTTGAATGTTGGCCTGTCTTGCTAGTTTGGGGAAGTTCTCCTGGATAATATCCTGAAGCGTGTTTTCCAACTTGGTTCCATTCTTCTCGTCACTTTCAAGTACACCAATCAAACGTAGGTTTGGTCTTTTCACTTAGTCCCATATTTCTTGGAGGCTTTGTTTATTCCTTTTCATTCATTTTTCTCTAATCTTGTCTTCATGCTTAATTTCCTTAAGTTGATCTTCAATCGCTGATATCCTTTCTTCTGCTTGATTGATTTGGCTATTGATACTTGTGCATGCTTCACAAAGTTCTTGTGCTGTTCTTTTCAGCTCCGTCAGGTCATTTATGTTCTTCTCTAAACTGGTTATTTTAGTTAGCAATTCCTGTAACCTTTTATCAAGGTAATTAGCTTCCTTGCATTGGGTTAGAATACGCTCCTTTAGCTCAGAGGAGTTTGTTATTACCCACCTTCTGAAGCCTCCTTCTGTCAATTCGTCAAACTCATTCTCCATACGGTTTTGTTCCCTTTCTGGTGAGGAGCTGCAATCCTTTGAATGAGAAGAGGTGTTCTGGTTTTTGAAATTTTCAGCCTTTTTGCACTTGTTTTCCTCATCTTTGTGGATTTATCTATCTTTGGTCTTTGATGTTTGTGACCTTCAAATGTGGTTTATGTGTGGATCTCCTTTTTGTTGATGTTGATGCTGAGAGGTGAAGCCATCTTGACTTCCTGGGTCGAGTGGGGACTTGGAGAACTTTTCTGTCTAGCTAAAAGTTTGTAAATGCACCAATCAGCACTCTGTACAAACGCACCAATCAGCACTCTGTGTCTAGCTAAAGGTTTGTAAACGCACCAATCAGCACTCTGTAAATATGCACCAATCAGCGCTATGTGTCTATCTAAAGGTTTGTAAATGCACCAGTCAGTACTGTGTAAAAACACACCAATCAGCGCTCTGTGTCTTGCTAAAGGTTTGTAAATGCACCAATCAGCACTCTGTAAAAATGGACCAATCAGCACTCTGTAAAATGGACCAATCAGCAGGACATGGACAGGGCCAAATAAGGGGATAAAAGCTGGCCACCTGAGCCAGCAGTGGCAACGTTCTTGGGTCCCCTTCCACGCTGTGGGAACTTTGTTCTTTCACTCTTCACAATAAATCTTGCTGTTGCTCACTCTTTGGGTCCTCACTACCTTTATGAGCTGTAACACTCACCGCAAAGGTCTGTAGCTTCACTCCTGAAGCCAGCAAGACCACAAACCCACCAGGAGGAACGAACAACTCCGGACGCACCATCTTTATGAGCTGTAACATTCACCACGAAGGTCTGCAGCTCCACTCCTGAAGCCAGCAAGGCCATGAACCCACTGGGAGGAATGAACAACTCCAGATGCGCCACCTTTAAGAGCTGTAACACTCACTGCAAAGGTCTGCGGCTTCACTCCTGAAGTCAGCAAGACCACGAATCCACCAGAAGGAAGAAACTCCAGACACATCTGAACATCTGAAGGAACAAACTCTGGACACATCATCTTTAAGAACTGTAACAGTCACTGCAAGCGTCCGCGGCTTCATTCTTGGAGTCAGCGAGACCAAGAACCCACCACAAGGAACCAATTCTGGACACAGTGCTATTCATTTCTGTTTATTACATTTCCTTCTTACAGTCAGGCCCCTCTGCTGCAGGTCTGCTGGAGTTTGCTGGAGGTTCACTCCAGTCCCTGTTTGCGTGAGTATCACCAGTGGAGGCTGCAGAACAGCAAAGATTGCTGCCTGTTCCTTCCTCTGGAAGCTTCATCCCAAAGGGGCACCTGCCAGATGCCAGCCGGAGCTCTCCTGTATGCGGTGTCTGTCAACCCCTACTGGGAGGTGTCTCCCAGTCAGGAGGCAGGGGTGTCAGGGAACCACTTGATGAGGCAGTCTGTCCCTTAGCAGAGCTCAATTGCTGTGCTTGGAGACCCATTGCTGTCTTCAGAGCTGCCAGGCAGGAACATGTAAGTCTACTGAAGCTGTGCCCACAGTCGCCCCTTCCCCCAGGTGCTCTGTCCCAGGGAGATGGGAGTTTTACCTATAAACCCCTGACTGGGGCTGCTGCCTTTCTTTCAGAGATGCCCTGCCCAGAGAGGAGGAACCTAGAGGGGCAGTCTGGCTACGGTGGCTTTGTGGAGCTGAGGTGGGCTCCGCCAAGTTCAAACTTCCTGGCTGCTTTGTTTACACTGTGAGGGGAAAACCACCTACTCAAGCCTCAGTAATGGTGAATGCCCTTCTCTCCCCACCAAGCTCGAGTGTCCCAGGTCGACTTCAGATTGCTGTGCTGGCAACAAGGATTTCAAGCCAGTGGATCTTAGCTTGCTGTGCTCTGTGGGGGTAGGATCTGCTGAGCTAGACCACTTGGTTTTCTGGCTTCATCCCCCTTTCCAGGGGAGTAAACCGTTGTTTCTCGCTGTCGTTCCAGGTGCCACTGGGGTATAAAAAAACTGTAGCTAGCTCGGTTTCTGCCCAAATGGTCCGCCAGTTTTGTACTTGAAACCCAGGGCCCTGGTGGCGTAGGCACCTGAGGGAATCTCCTGGTCTGCCCACAGCTGGTTGGATTGTGCCCCCTGCTCATTGAAGGTGGATCTTCCTCACTCAGTCCATTGACTGACAGGTCAGTCTCCCCTGGAAACACCCTTGCAGATACATTCAGAAGTAATGCTGCACCAGTTTTCTGCTATTAACCCAGTCAAGTTGACACCTAAAATTAACCATCACATCTTGATTAAGAAAGTGAATAGGCAAGGCACAAACTTGAGGGCTTTTTAGAAAATATAATACATACATTTGACATATGATTTCATTCAGAATATACAAAGAACTCTTATAAATCAATAATAGAAAATCCAACTTAAAATGAAAAGGTTTGAACAGATGCTTAACAAAAGATACAAAATGGCCGCTAAGCACACAAGCGGTATCTTAGTGTAGTTTTTTTAATCACGAACATTCAAATTAAAATCACAATGAGGTACTACTACAAAACTCGTGGAATGGCTAAAATTAAAAAGACTGACAACACTAACTTGTGGTTAGAATGTGAAGCAACTGAAACTCTCATATATTGCTGGTGGGAGTGTAAAATGATACAATTACTTTGGAAAATACTTGAAACTTTTTTTTTTTTCAGATGGAGTCTTGCTTTGTCACCCAGGCTGGAATGCAGTGGTGCGATCTCAGCTCACTGCAAGCTCCACCTCCCGGGTTCTCGCCATTCTTCTGCCTCAGCCTCTTGAGTAGCTGGGACTACAGGCACCCACCACCACGCCCAGCTAATTTTTTTGTATTTTTAGTAGAGATGGGGTTTCACTGTATTAGCCAGGATGGTCTCAATCTCCTGACCTTGTGATCCGCCCGCCTCGGCCTCCCAGAGTGCTGGGATTACAGGCGTGAGCCACTGTGCCCAGCCTAGTTGAAATGTTTTTAAATAAAACTAAACATACACTTACCCTATTATGGCCCAGAAATTATGCTCCTAGGCATTGATCCAAGAGAAATTAAAACAAATCTGTATCAAGACTTGCCAAGAATGTTCACTGCAGCTTTGTTCATAGTAGCCCAAAACTGTATTTAATCCATATGTCCATCAAGAGGGGCATGGATAAATAATTTGAGGTGTATTCATACATAGGTCTGCTACACAAAAATAAAAAGAATGAACTGCTGATAAACAATACAAATTAATTTTTACACATGGTAGTGAAAAAAGACAAAAAAAGAGAATATTTACAGCTGATTCCTTGTATATGATGTTCTGGAACAGGCAAATCTATTTGGAAAGAAGTCAGAAAAACGTCACCTCTGAATGCTGGTTTGTGAGCTGGGATGAACTCAAAAGAGGCATTTAATGAATTTCTGAGGTTTTTGAAAAAACCGCATTTTGATAGGTACATGGATTACATAAGTGTATATATTTGTCATATTTTCTAAACGTCAAAAGATTCATGCTAGAACAAACTGATGAATGTATGGATTATGCATAAAACTTTTTTTTTTGCCATGAATCTATTAGTAAACATTAGAGAATTCTGTAGAAGAGCAAACACATATAAATAAATAAGCACTTCTTATAGTAGTAGCTTGTAATATTGTTATATAAATATAGCTCAATTAAAAAATAGCTTGAGTTATAGTTTGTAAGTTTCATTCCAAGCTTCACATGTTTATATATTTACTTATAAATTTTTCATAAAATCTCTTACTCATCTTACATACACAATTTACATGTCACCAAATCAACAGAAATAAACCTACTAGCACTGAAATATAGCTCAGAATGTGCTCAGTTTTAACATGCTTTAAATTTTTGTTTATATTTTATAATGACTTTTCCCCCGTTTTAAACTATTTCTCTGCATGCATTTTTAAACTTTGATTCCCAGACTATGGAAAGGAGTGTCATCTGCAGATCTGACTGAAAATTATATACTAAATTCTTAGCAAGATTTATTATTTATGGGTGTTTTTCCAAATAATCACATTTTTAAAAACAAGTTCTTTTTAGTCGTTTTAATTTACCATAATAGAAAAACTCCTTTTCTAGACTAGAGGTTCTTGGTCCTGATTGTGCATTATAATTATCTGGGTGGCTTGAAAATATAGTAGTCCCCCTTCATCTGGGGGAGATACTTTCTAAGACCCCCAGTGGGTGCTTGAAATCTCAGGCAGTACCAAACCCCCATAAAGCCTATGTTTTCTTCTATACATAAGTACCTGTGATAAAGTTTAATTTATAAATTAGGTACAATAAGGGATTCACAACAATAACTAATAACAAAATAGAACAATGATAACACTATGCCAGCATTGCTACTCTTGCTTTTGTGCTTTTTAAGTAAAATATGGGTTACTTGAGCATAAGCCTTGCGATACTACCACAGTTGATCTGGTAACCGAGATGGCTACTAAGTGACTAAGGGGCAGGTGCTTGCTATTCACAACAGTGAACAATTTAAAACTCATGAATTGTTTATTTATGGAAATTTCCAATTTATATTTTTGGACCCTGGTTGTCCGTGGGTAACTGAAACTGTAGAAAACAAAACTGTGGCTAAGTGGGGACTATTATAAGGACTGAATTTTGTCAATACTGTTCATCAGCTGCCTTGCTTCGAGTCAGGCCTGGCCTGTCATGTAGGTGACCATTCATCTGAAATAATTTTATAGGTACAAAAATTTCATGTCTATTCATAATAATTTACTTTTCTTCTAATAATACTTGAGTTTTTGTTTTCCTAGAAACAACATACACACTCTTCCATCAAAGAGGAAGCTTAAAGCCAGGTGTGGCGAGACCTGCGTATAGTCCCTTAGGAAACTGAGGCAGAAGTGTTGCTTGAGGCCAGGAGTTCAAAGCCAGCCTGGGCAACATAACAAGACTCCTATCTCTCTCTTAGAAAAGTAAGCTTAACATGCAGTTTTTCCAATTAAGTGCTTAAAGGGAAAAGGGAAGAATCACCCAGGTGGACTGTGGTGTAGTGGAGAATGGGCACCTGCAGGGCTCCTGAAAAGCTCAATACAGAATTTTTCCCTTCATAATTTTGCCATAAACTAGACTGTTCTGCAGGGAAGAAAACATTACTGAATTCAAATTGTTGTTACAGGAAAGAGAGAAGACAAAGTGTCTTCTGGGAGTTTATTATCTAGTAGAAATGAGAGACTCCTCAGAGTTTATGGAATGTACAGAGAGAGTGTGGACTCTCTTACTGGCCATTAACTTTTCTTGAACATCTGCAAAACTTGTCTCCATAATACACAGAGCTTTCTATAGAAAGGCTGACTCTGCCTTCTTTAACTTGTACTCCAGAAAGTCATTTAAATTCTGAAAATGTAGAAGAATTTTAACAATAGAATTTTCTGGATAATATTTAACTAGAGAACTGAGAAAGACTTATTCTGTGTTTACTGCCTGATTAAGTACAAATCTTTCCATTCTACCAATGAAAGCGATGCTTGTTTCTGATTTGAAGAAGCCTCGAGAACATATAAAACATAAAATAATGCCTGAGTTTAGTTCAGGGTTATAAATTGAATTACAGACCACACATTTATTAACGTCAAACCAATGCCATCACTGCTGCCATTTTTATCAGTGTTCTCCAAAGAGATATGTGGTAAAAGTGTTCAAACTTTTATTTATATTTATGTTTTTCTCAAGAAGAAAGTATGCTTTACTAATAACAGATTGATAGTAGTGAATGTATAATATAGTTAATATGTAAATAAATATTTAAAATAAATGTTTATACATTAAGGCTGTTATGTTTTAAAAGTTATTACTGATGGGATGCATGATTAAAATTTTAGTGATTTAAATTATTTTGAAAAATAGTGACATATGTCAGGAGAACTAGGTTATGTACTGCTGCCTTTTTGCAGATGACAGTTCCGAGCTACAGGGAATGGAAGCAGTCTAAAAAGAATCATTTGTGATGCTCTCTCTTTCCTCACCTGGAACAAACATGCTTTGTAGTCATAGCCATTTGGGGTGGCCTCTGTCTCACCTGTGGTTTGAGGTTTCTGTTCACAGACAATTGACCTCTATTCACCGGAAGGAGTCTCAGAATGTCCCAGGTGAAAGGCACCTCAGAGATTTGTTCTACCTTCTTAAAGATGGATAAATACAGACCAAAGGCAGAAGTAATGAAAATATGTATTTAAAGTAATTCAGCTAAGAAAAGAAGAGAGTTGCTGAATACCAGTATAATGGAGCTGTTTTTTATTTTTCTGCAATGCCTAGTGTGCTGACCAGAGGACAGTGACTATAAGCATATTGGAAGGGCATCTGCTCCCACGTAACCAGATGAAAGGAAATATTGCATATAATCATTGCTTAATATTTCTGACAATGGTAATTACCATCTGGCTGGTAGGACTGGAAGGAATCTATAAATATTTAGCTATTTATTAAAAGGAAAGGGAAAGTTAATGTATTCTTTGTCTCTAGTGGAAAATAGGAGCATTTTACACGAGATTTTTTTTCACTTTTTTCTATGTTTTCTGTGTTATATTTGCTTATTAATATAATGAGGATTGTATCTGCAGGCTGTTTTTTCAATAAAGACACATTTGTTATTTCAGTATTTTTCTAGCTTCCACATTGACATACGAAGTGTAAGGAATATTCCTCAGGAGGCAAAACTGACTCATGTTGAGTAGTTACTTGAGAAGAATATGCCCAATTACATTCTAATTTAGAAAGCATAGACAATATACACTATAAATCTTCCTGGAAATCAATTTGCCTTTCAAATCAATGCTTTCCCAGAGAAATATGGAGAAAATTCTGTAATATTTCATTTCCCTGGCCTCTGACTCCTGAAGCCATTCAGCTGGGGCTTTTGACAGCAAGTATTTAAGCAATCTTTGTTGCTCCTTTGATTCAGGTTTAGCATTAACCTCTCTCAGGAAGCCTTTGTCTGATATCTTTCTCTATCATCCATCCTTTGCGATCAGGCTTTGAATCTGAAATTTCTGGGACTGCTGTGTTCTCGTTTTTTTTTTTCTAAAGCTGTACTTCTTCCAATCCTCATGTGTGCCAGATCCTGAAATTCTGATGAGTTTTCTCGTACCCTGTCTTGTTCTGTTAGTTGTTTTTCTAAGGACTGCAGTCTGACTCTGGAACGTCAGTCTTGGCTGGAAACTGCTACTGCATGTTCATAGAGTTACGGTCTGCCCATTGACCATTAAAGGATCTTATTCATCATAAAAGCTTCATACAATATGACTCACATTGTTAAGATACTTTTATTAAATGCCTGCATTGTTTTTCACTTCATGGGAGAATTTTTAATGTTTGTTCCCGAAAGAAGGATGGAAGCTTGATTCTTCTTGTTATAAAACCATGAGGTTTGGTTCTTGCATACAAGCTCACTTTAAGAGAAAGATAATTAATACTGTACAAATGGACATCAAGCATGAACATATGTTACTGTTGACACCAATTTTTAAGTCCTGGATACTTAAAGCAGATGCAGAAGGTTTTTAGCACAAAACATAAAACAACACAGTGCACTTTTAACCTCCAGAATTCGTGCAGTAGTTAGAGAAGAATGCAGCTGGTTGTCCTGGCATCCGTGGTGCTGTGTTCTGTGTTTTGTAGCTTGGGAGAAGATAGGTCAATGAGTTTGTTAGCAACAGACTATCAAGCAAATGCAAGCCTCTATCAAAATAATAGCTTATTAATTTTGAACTTTTTCTTTTGAAATAATTTCATATTTACCGGAAAGTTGAAAAAGCAGTAGAGAAAACTCTAATTTTTTAAACTTATTTTTTACATTTCTTCATTATGCCCCATTAGCCCTTAATACTTCAATGTATATTTTCTATAAACAAAGAAGTTCACTTTCATAACCGTTGGACAGCCATCAAATTCAGTAAATTTAATGCTGATGAAAGATTGAGACCATCCTGGCTAACACAGTGAAACCCCATCTCTACTAAAAATACAGAAAAATTAGCTGAGCATGGCGGTGGGCGCCTGTAGTCCCAGCTACTCTGGAGGCTGAGGCAGGAGAATGGTGTGAACCTGGGAGGCAGAGCTTGCAGTGAGCTGAGATTGCGCCACTGCACTCCAGCCTGGGCGACAAAGTGAGACTCGGTCTCAAAAAAAAAAAAAAAAAAGCATAATGTGATATTTGATTTATATCCATAAGGCATACCTTGTTACTTCTTTCAAAGAAGGCTTGTTTGGTTTTTTTTGGTCCATTTAATCTGTCCTGTACTGAGTGTTGAGCTAAAATCTTTTATTATTAGTATAGTATTATTTTTATTGCATTGACTGTAATTTTGGCTTTATATAAGTGATTACAGTTTTTTGTATGCATAGATTAAATATATACACATGAATTATAAGTTAATTCACACATCTTCATTGTAAATTGTAGCATTAGCCATTATAAAACAACTTTAGTCTCAATTAATAATTTGTAGCCTATATTTCACATTGGGTGATATTAGATCACAACCATGCTTTTTTATTGTTTGAATTTTCCTGATATATCTTTGTCTATCCTTTTACATTTTGCCTTTTGAATCATTCTGTTTTAAATGTGTCCATATTGATGGCATAGAGTTGGGTTTTTAAGTTAATTGAAAAGCGTTTTAATAGGCAAAATCAACCCAGGCCTGAGGAGGCCTCAGGAAACTTACAATCGTGGCAGAAGGGGAAGCAAACACATCCTTCTTCTCTGGGGACAGGAAGGAGAAGTGCTGAGCAAAAGGGGAAAAGCTGCTTATAAAAACATCAGATCTCATGAGGACTCACTCGATATTATGAGAAGAGCAGCATGGGGGTAACCATTCCCATGATTCAATTACCTCCCACCAGGTCCCTCCCACAACACATGGGGATTATGGGAACTACAATTCAAGATGAAATTTGGGTGGGAACACAGGCAAACTGTATCAACTGTTTTTGTTCTTTGGAAAAAATGCTCCTTTAGTGTTTAAGAAAGGTTGCATTTAAACTTTCTATAGTCCTCTTAATCCTTTTTATTTTTGCCTGATCTTTCACAGTCTGGTTTGTCAGTTTTAAATGATATACCTTGACTCCAACCTGTTACCTGTGCAATAATAATAAATCTTACTTTCCATTTCTTTTCTCCCTTTTTTTAATCAGTCGCATTCTTCCCACTGTTTTCAAATATGTCTTTAAATTTTTCTTCCACCCACACCCAATACTATTCTTTTTTTTGAGACAGAGTCTCGCCATGTCACCCAGGCTGGAGTGCAGTGGCACGATCTTGGCTCACTGCAACCTCCACTTCCCAGGTTTACGCAATTCTCCTGCCTCAGCCTCCCGAGTAGCTGGGATTACAGGCACCCACCACCATGCCCCCTAATTTTTGTATTTTTAGGAGAGACGAGATTTCCCCATATTAGCCAGGCTGGTCTTGAATTCCCAAATTCAGGTGATCCACTGGCCTTGGACTCCCAAAGTGCAGGGATTACAAGTGTGAGCCACTGTGCCCAGCCCATTTCTATTCTTAGTCTTAGTTCTACAATTAAATAAATAAAATATATTAAAATGCTCACCACTAGTCTTTTAGCCCCAATTTTTCCAATTATCACTAGATTGTGTATCATTCTGTAATAGATGCTCAGGAAAGGCACAACTTCTTTCAGTTTATGTGCATTAAAATTTGTTTAGCTTTAATATATGAAGAAGTCATTTAGCTAATAATCTCTTCTCTTGAGGTTTTGAAAATTTTACTCCACTGTTGCCTTTCTTTATATGGTGCTTTTGATAAGTCTGACGTCAGTACAATTTTCCCCCAATTTTTTACCTTTATGTAATTTTATATTTTTGCATAGAGGCCCAGAAGTTTTTCTAACTGACTTTAAAATGTGGTAGTTTTATTAACCTAAATCTTAGAGTAAACCATTTTGTGTCACTTTTTTCCTCAGATACATGGTGGACCCTTTAAGTATGTAGCTCAAAGGTTTCTCCTATTTCTGAAGCCCCTCTTTCCCATTCTTTGGGTTACAGATATTAGTTATCTCTCATTGTGTTGTTTCTGTTCTGAAGAAGTTCAAGTATATGCATGTTGGATCTTTGTCTTCCATTTCAAACATTTTCTGCCCATTGTAGTTCTTTTCTCTATCTCATTTCATTTGTCTCATTTATCACTTGGTAGTTTTCCTTTCATTCTTAAATGTATCTTATTAAAGTTTCTTCAAATTATTTATTTTTGGGCATCGTGCAGTTTATCTTTCGTTTCTGAGTTTTGTTTTATTTTTCTTTAATCCTTTCTGAGTTTGAAAAAATCTGGTTGCATTTATTCCTTTCATGGGTCCATCTCTGTTTTTTGTTTTTTAATATTCTAAACACTTATTGAAAGATATTTAAATAATTTTAGATTGTTGTATTCCATTTTTTCTTTTTGGCCCATTGGGAAAAGTTTTTACCAGCTGATATGTTCTGAAATATATTTTATATTTCCTTCTTATGCTAGTTTTTTGTGTCATCGATAGGGTTTCTAATTAGGAGTGTCCTCTTCTGCCAGTCTAGTAAAGTGTAATTTCCTTCACGGATGATTTTTTTTTTTTTTTTTTTTTTTTTGTGGTGGAGGGAGAAGTGAGAAGGAATGATGTTCTTTATTTCATTTCATTTTTACAAGATCTTCACGTTTCCAATTTTACTTCCTTTTTTCTTGGACTTTACTGCTACATTTCTAAGGCATTTTCAACACTTTGTTTTTCTTTTTATTTCATTCTCTCCAGAAACAATGCTTCTAGGACTTGCTATCTCTTCTCCCATTCATTTTCAAGCCCCTTCCCTGTGGCTGGTTCTTTGAATAAATGCATACAAGACCAGTGTCTAGTATTTTATTACATAATGTTGGGCCTTTCCTTCTTACAGTATTTATTTTTCCTACTTCATCTAAGCTTGTTGCTTTCCTCTTCTCTTTTTCAAGGATTTCTTAATACTCCCCTCCCTACTTTTATTACCCATAGACTTACAGAGGCAGATAGAGATCCAATGATACCTCTGTTGGGTTTAGGTTTTATTTCTTTAGTGACAGGTAAATTGAATGTTATGGTAATCTCTTTTAGTATTGCTGAAGGCATGGGTCATATGTGATTTTTTTTTTTTTAGATGAAGTCTCACTCTTGCCCCCCAGGCTGGAGTGCAGTGGTGCGATCTTGGCTCGTTGCAACCTCCACCTCCTGGGTTCAAGCGATTCTCCTGCCTCAGCCTCCCGAGTAGCCGGGATTACAGGTGACTGCCACCACGCCTGGCTAGTTTTTGTATTTTTAGTAGAGACAGGGTTTCACCATGTTGACCAGGCTGGCCTACAAACTCCTGACCTCAGGTGATCCGCCTGCCTTGGCCTCTCTTTTTATTCACACCTTACTGATAATTTTCTGGGGGGCAAGGATGAATAAACAAATTATGATCCTCAATAGCCTTGCTACTTTAAGAGACTAGTGGGTATTTTAATTGATGCTTTATTACTTTGGGCCAGATACTGAAATCCTGTCTCAGGGGAAGCCACTTATTTTTATATATTTTAATTGAATTTTCTAACAGTTATTCAAATTCTTTAAACATCTATAATGTCCTCAGTTTTATGCTGGCTTCTCATTTATAAAGTATTTTAAAAGAATCTTAACTTGTAGGGTTGTGTGAGGACTAAATGAATTAATCCTCATTAACTCATTAATTAATAAGCAATTGCCTCATTTATAACCAAATCCATTACATTTAATTTCTGACAAAACACAGTTTAAAACATCATATAAAAATAAACTATTAATAATTAATTCAGATGTACAAAAAAGCCTTCCTCAAATTAATAGTTTATGAAATTTTTTTTCCAAAGGCAAATCAATTTCTGGCATGGGCCAGGACACAGATTCTACAAATAAGAATGGTGTTATTAGTAAATAAAAAGTTTCTTCGTATAGTTGACAAAATTTTGTCCATTCAGCTGCTACCCTTAATCAGTTTTGGCAGTTGGGTCACCTCTATTCATGCTTGTCACATTATTTTGGTCTTGTCTTAGGCTAGGTTCTTGTTTCCTTCCCTCTGTGTTTGTCTCTCATCATTGTGCTGATCCAGCACAACTTGTACCCAAGTTCTGAGACAGAATAAAAGAAATCAGGAGATTAATCAAAGATATAGTACAATATTGTAATACTGCAATGAACTTCTTAATAAAAAAAGAGCAAAAACAAACCACAGAGTTCATAAAGTCTAGAAGTGTCTGTTCCATCAAGTGTGCAGACATCAAAACAGAACAAAAAGAAACATAAAAAAAAAATCAAAGAATCATGACATCGCTAAATGAAAATGAATACAATAGTTTTCCAGTAACTGGCTTCAAAGAAGTGGAGATTTATTACTTATTTGACAAAGAATTCAAAATCTTTTTTTTAAGAAAGCTCAGCAAAAAAGAGAACATAGACAACTCAAATAATTCAGAAAACAATGCATAAACAAAATGAGCAGTTCAATAAAGCAACATATATCATTAAAAAAGACATTCTGAAGCTGAATATTATAAAAAATGAAACAAAGAATGCAATAGAGAGTATCAACAATAGACTTGATCAAGCCGAAAAAGAATTTGTGAGCTAGAAGACAAGTCTTTGAAGACAGAGAAAAAAAGGAAAGGAAAAAAAAGATAAAAATAAATGAAAATGTCTGTGGGAATTATGAGACTCCATCAAGATAGCTAACTTTTTCATTATAAGAGTCCAAGGAGAAGAGAGAGAGAGAAAGGGGCAGAAAGCTTACTTAAAGAAATAATGGCTTAAAACTTCCCAAATCTAGGGTGAGATATGGACTTGCAGGAGCTTGAACTTTAATGATCTCCACTTAGGTTTAATTCAAAGAGGACTTTACTAAGATATATTATAATCAAACTGTCAAAAATTAATGACAGAGAGAATGTTGAAAATACCAAGAGAAAAGAAAGTTCTTCACATACAAGAGTAATAAGGCTCCCAGTGGATTTCTTAGCAGAAACTTTGCAGACCAGGAGACACTGAGATGATACATTCAAAGTGCTGAAAGAAAAGAAGAAAAACTGCCAACCGAGAATACTTAACCTTGTAAAGTTGTCTTTCAGAAATGAAGGAGAGATAGAATTTCCCAGAAAAACAAAAATTCATGAAGTTAATCACCACCAGACCTGTCATAAGGAATGCTAAATGGAGTTCTTCAATCTGGGAGAAAGCATAGTAACAAAAAAACTTATGACAGTATAAAACTCACTGGTGAAAGTATTTGGTGAAATTCAGAATACTCTAACACTATATAGTTGGTGTGTAAATTACTTACAATTCTAGTATAATGATTAAAAGACAAAACTATTAAAAATAAGTATAGCTACAATAATTTGTTAAGGAATACACAATATGAGTAGATATAAATTGAGACATCAAGAACATAAAAAGAAAAGTAATGTTGCTTTTTTTAAGTGCAATCAAAGTTAAGTTGTTACCAGCTTAAGAGAGCCTATTATAACTACAAGACACTTTGTGTAAGCTTTATGGTAACAAAAAAGCAACAATCTATAGTATATACACCAAAGATAAAGTAATCACAGAATACCGCCACAAAAAAATCATCAAATTGCAAAAGATGATGGCAAGAGAGGAGGAAAGAAAGAAACTAGGTAACAGCCAGAAAACAATTAAAAATGTCAAGAATAAGTCCCAACTTATTAATAATTACTTTAAATATAAATGGATTAAATTCTCCAGTCAAAACCAAGAGTGATTTAACAGACGAAAAAAAGACCCAACTATATGCTGCCTACAAGAGGTTCACTTCAGCTTTAAAGATACACATAAACAGAAAGTAAAAGGATAGAAAAAGATATTCCATACAAATGGAAACCAAAGAAAGAGGAGGTAGTTATACTATCAGACAAAATAGACTGTAAGTCAAAAACTGTAAAATGAGACAAAGTCATTATATAATGATAAAAGGGCCAATTTATTATGTAAATACAATCATTATACATAGGTATGCACCCAATACCACACTACCGAAATATATAAAGCAATTATTAACAGATCTGAAGGGAGAGATAGATTCTAATACAATAATAGTAAGGGAATTTCAATATTCTGCTTTCAACAAAGGATAGCTCCTCCAGACACAAAATCAATAAGGAAATATTGGACATAAACTATCCTTTATGCCAAATGGACCTAAGAGATATATACAGTACATTCTATCCAATAGCAGCAGAATGCACATTATTTTTATTTTTAATTTTTGTCGTTACATAGTAGATACACATATTAATGGGTTATATGAGATATTTTGGTACAGGCACATGATGTGTAATAATCACATTAGGGTAAATGAGGTATCCATCACCTCAAGAATTTATCCTTTGTTTTACAAACAATTCAAGTATTATTTTAGTTATTTCAAAATGTACAATTAAATTATTATTGACTGTAGTCACGCTGTTGAGCTAGCACATACTAGTTCTTATTCATTCTTTCTAATGATTTTTTTTCTACCCATTAACCTTTCCCGTTCTCCCCTCTCCTTCCACTACCCTTTCCACCCTCTGGTAACCATCCTTCTACTCTCATTCTCCATGAGTTCAATTACTTTAAATTTTTAACTCCCATAAATAAGTGAGAGAACATGTGAAGTTTGTCATTCTGTGCCTGGCTTATTTCACTTTACATAATGATCTCCAGTTCTATTCATGTTGTTGCAAATGACAGAATCTCATTCTTCTTTATGGCCGAATAGTACTCCAACTGTGTATATGCACCACATTTTCTTTATCCATTCACCTGTTGATGGACACTTTGTTTGCTTCTAAATCTTGGCTATTGTGAATAGTGCTGTAATAAACATGGGAGTGCAGATATCTCTTCTATATACAAATATCCTTTTTTGGGGGAATATATCTAGGAATGGAATTGTAGATCATACGGTAGCTCTATTTTTAGTTTTTGAGAAATCTCCAAACTGTTCTCCATAGTGGTTGTACTAATTTATACTCCCAGCAACAGTGTACAAGAGTTCCCTTTTCTCCATGTCCTCACCAGCATTTCTTATTGCCTGACTTTTAGATAACAGCCATTGTAACTGTGGTGAGATAGTATTTCATTGTATGTTTGATTTGCATTTCTCTGATGATCAATGATGTTGAACACCTTTTCATATATATGTTTGCCATTTGTATGCCTTTTTTGAAAAATGTCTATTCAGATCTTTTGTCCATTTTTTAGTTGGATTCAGAATACAAATTTTTCTAAAGCTCACATGGAATATTCTCCAGGGTAGACAACAAGTTTTGTCACAAAACATGTCGTAACAAATTTAAGAAGATTGAAATAATATCAAGTATCTTTTCTAACCACAATGGTATGAAACTAGAAATCAATAATAGGAGGAATTTCAGAATATTTCTAAATATGTGGAAATTAAACAACACACATCTGAATAACCAATGCCTCAAATAAGAAATAAAAAGGGAAATTAAAAGCATTATGAGACAAATGAAAGTGGCAACACAACATATCGAAACTTATAGGATGAGCAAAAGCAGTTCTGCAAGAGAAGTTTATAGTGATAAATGCCAAAATGAAGAAAAAAGAAAATATCAATAAACCTAACTCTACATCTCAAAAACCTAGAAAAGTAAGGACAAACTAAATCCTAAGTTAGTAGGAGGAAGAAAACAACAAAAACCAGAACAAAAATACATGAAATAGAGACTGGAAAAACAATAGAGAAGATCAATAAAACTAAGGGTTTGTTTTTTGAAAAACTAAACAAGATTGTCAAATCTTCAGTTAGACTAAGAAAAGAGAAAGCATACTCAAATAAATAAAATCCAAAATGAAAGGTGAGACTTTCCAACTGAAACCACAGAAATAGAAAGGATCACAAGAGACTACTATGAATGGTTATACACCAATACACTTGTTAACCTAAAAGAAATGGATAAATCTCTGGAAACATACAACCTCCAAGACTGAAATGAGGAAGAAATAAAACCTGAACAGACCAATAATGAATAAGGAGATTGAATCAGTAATAAAAAGTCTCCCTTTAAAAAGAAAAAAAGATAAGCCCAGGACATGATAGACTGACTGCTGAATTCTACCAAACATTTAAAGAAGAACTATTACCATCTTCAAAGGAGGAAATATTTTCAGATTCGTTTTATAAGGCCAAGACTACCGTGGTAGGAAAGCCAGAGAAGCACAACTTTTAGAAAAGAAAATTACAGGCCAATATGGTTGATAAAGTTGGATGCAAAAATTTTCAATGAAATATTAGCAAACTAAATTCAAAGCATATTAAAAGGATCATTAAATACTATGTGCAGCGTGACGGTATTTCAAAGAGTAAAGGACTGAAGTGGTAAAAGGAAGCATTCCTGTCCTCAACAAATTTTCTCCTTGGACCTGAAGTGACAGGACAGTTTACTATTAAGGCATCTGGAAAGGAGTTTCAGGCAATGGACAGCAGCTAATGAGTGATGATCTATGGCAGAGGTGAAAGTGCTGCAGAGGGAGGTGGGATAACATTTTTGGTTTCATAATATGTGTTAGAAGAAGCTGAAACTAAAAGATCTGCTGATGGAGGTTGAAGAAGATGCTTGGATTGGGTAAAGATATCCAGTAACATATATATATATTTCGAGACGGAGTCTCGCTCTGCCGTCCAGGCTGGAGTGCAGTGGCGCGATCTCGGCTCACTGCAAGCTCTGCCTCCCGGGTTGACGCCATTCTCCTGCCTCAGCCTCCCGGTAGCTGGGACTACAGGCGCCTGCCACCATGCCCGGCTAATTTTTTGTATTTTTAGTAGAGACGGGGTTTCACTGTGTTAGCCAGGATGGTCTCCATCTCCTGACCTCGTGATCCGCCCGCCTTGGCCTCCCAAAGTGCTGAGATTACAGGCGTGAGCCATCGCGCCCGCCGATATCCTGTAACATATTTAATGAATTCCCTATCAATAGACAGTTAATGGACTTTTTGTTTTTACGATGTTGTAATACATTTCCTTATACCTACATGTACATACACACACACATGCACACACACATTGTATTATTTCCTTAGGGAAATTTTCAAGGAACAAAGTAATTAGGCCAGATGCATCTTATATTTATACCTACTGCAAATCATTTCAAGAAAGAAATAACAACTTACATTCGAGTGTATAAGAATATCCAATTTGTTTTTAATTTACCCTCATCAGTCCTAGGTATCATCTTTCCTTCAATCTTTTTATTTCCACAGAAAAACGACCACACTATTTTAAATATGCATTTAAAAATTATTTGTGATATAATTCATAAGTTCACATTTAATTATTTACATATTCACATTTAATTGCCATTTATATTTCTTCTGAGTTACTTGTTCAAATCTATTGTCTCACTATTGTATTGAGATATTTTCATTACTTTATGTAGTGATCTGTAAGGGTTTTTACAATATTAAGAATCTTATCAGGTCTGTAATTTATGATACATTTTTTCCAGTTTAAAAAAAACCTGACTTTATGATTTTTGTTATAGAGATTTCAGATTTTTATGGAGTCAAGTCTTTATGCACTGTGGGTTTGTATAATGCTTAGAAAGGTTTCCTCACTTAAATATTATAAGGATAGTTTTCTATGTTTCCTTCCAGTATTTCGTTTTATATTTTTGTTCAAATTTTAACCTGCATATGAAAAATCATGTAATGGATAATAATGTGTATGTTTATTTTACAAAAAGATAATGACGGGTTGTTAAATATATTTTTCTTTCTAATTACATTATTTACTATAAGATTAAACAATTTCTCTTGAATTTAAAATGCCATTTGTTTTATCTCAAAATTGTGAGACATAATTATATTAAATTTTGTGTATTTATTCTAGAATCTCATAAAAATTTCAGCCAGAGCAAAAAGTTAATAAACTACACAGTAAATATAAAAATATGTAAATGATGTATCAATATAGCAAAAGTTCTGCTTGGATTTTCAAAGAAAAATCAGTCTTGCTTCTATAAGACTATCTACTAATAAGTGAATTTGATTCATCTTTTTTTAATTTTTTTATTTTAAGTTGAGTACATATGCAGATTTATTATATAGGTAAACTTGTGTCATGAGGTTTTGTTGTATTGATTATGTCATCACCTTGGTATTAAACCTAGTATCTCTTAGTTGTTTTCCCTAATTGTCTCCCTCCTCTCAACCTTTACCCTCTGAAAGGCCCCAGTGTGTGTTACCCTCTATGTATTCATGTGCTGTCATCATTTAGCTCCCACTTATAAGTGAGAACATGCAGTATTTAGTTTTCTGTTCCTGCATTAGTTTGCTAAGGACAACGGCCTCCAGTTCCTTTTCTTTAGCCAGTCTCTCGTTGATGGGCATTTAGGTATATTCTATGTCTTTGTTACTGTGAGTAGTGCTGCAGTGAACATACACATACATGTGTCTTTATATTATAACAATTTATATCCCTTTGGATGTATACCCAGTAATGGGATTACTGGGTCGAAGGTATTAATATTTCTGTTTCTAGGTCTTTGAGAAATTGCCACACTGTCTTCCACAATGGTTGAACTAATTTATACTCCCACCAACAATGTGTAAGTATTGCTTTTTCTCCACATGCTTGCCAGCGTCTGTTATTTTTTGACTTTTTAATAGCCATTCTGACTGGTGTGAGATGGTATCTCTTTGCGGTTTTGATTTGCATTTCTCTGATGATCATTGTTGTCTACCTGTATGTCTTCTTTTGAAAAGTGTTTTTTCATGTCCTTTGCCCACTTTTTAATGGGTTTTTTTTCTTTTAAATTTGTTTAAGTTCCTTATAGATGTTGGATATTAGACCTTCGTTGGATGCATAGTTTGCAAATACTTTCTCTCATTCTGTAGGTTGTCTGTTTAATCAATTGATAGTTTCCTTTGCTGTGCAGAAGCTCTTTTGTTTACTTAGATCCTATTTGTCAATTTTTGCTTTTGTTGCTATTGCTTTTGGTGTCTTCATCATGAAATCTTTGCCAGTTCCTATGTCCAGGATGGTATTGCCTAGATTGTCTTCCAGGGTCTTTATAGCTTTGGGTTTTGCATTTAAGTCTTTAATTCATCTTGAGTTAATTTTCATATGTGGTGTAAAGAAGGGGTTCAGTTTTAATCTTCTGCATATAGCTAGCCAGTTATCCCAGCACCATTTATTGAATAGGGACTCCTTTCCCCATTGCTTGTTTTTGTCAGCTTTGCTGAAGATCAGATGGTGGTGAGTGGCCTTATTTCTGGGTTTTCTATTCTGTTCCATTGGTCTATGTGTCTATTTTTGTACCAGTACCATGCTGTTTTGGTTACTGTAGCTCTGTAGTATAGTTTGAAGTCAAGTAATATGATGCCTCCATCTTTGTTCTTTTTGCTTAGGATTGCCTTGGCTATATGGGCTGTTTTTTGGTTCCATATGAATTTTAAAATACCATTTTCTAGTTCTGTGAAGAATGTCAATGGTAGCTTCATAGGAATAGCATTGAATCTATAAATTGCTTTGGGCAGTATGGCTATTTTAATGATACTGATTCTTCCTATTCATGAGCATGGAATGTTTTTCCATTTGTGTCATTTCTTTGAGCAGTGCTTTGTATTTCTCCTTGTAGAGTTCTTTTACCTCCCTGGTTAGCTGTATTCCTAGGTACTTTATTCTTTTTGTGGCGATTGTAAATGAGAGTTTGTTCATGATTTGGCTCTCTGATTGCCTATCATTGGTGTATAGGAATGCTAGTGATTTTCATACATTGATTTTGTATCCCAAGATGTTGCTGAAGTTGTTTATCAGCTTAAGGTGCTTTTGGGTTGATACTGTGGGGTTTCTAGATGTAGAAACGTGCCATCTCCAAACTGGGGTAGTTTGACTACCTCTCTTCCTATTTGGAGGTGTTTTAAATCTTTCTCCTTGCCTTATTGCTCTGGCCAAGTCTTCCAATACTATGCTGAATAGAAGTAGTGAGAGAGGGAATGCTTGTCTTGTGCTTGTTTTCAAGGGGAATGCTTCCAGCTTTTGCCCATTTAGTATGATGCTGGCTGTGGGTTTGTCATAGATGGCTCTTATTATTTTTGAGGTACGTTCTTTCAGTACCTAGTTTATTGAGAGTTCTTAACATAGAGCGATGTTGAATTTTATCGAAAGCCTTTTCTTATCTATTGAGATAATCACGTGGTTTTTGTCTTTAGTTTGGTTTATGAGATGAATCATATTTATTGATTTGTGTATGTTGGACCAACCTTGCATCCCAGGAATAAGGCCTACTTGATAATGGTGAATAAGTTTTTTGATGTGCTGCTGGATGGAGTTTGCCAGTATTTTGTTGAGAATTTTTGCATCTATGTTCTTCAAGGAATCTCATTAGTTTCAAAGAACTTCTTGATTTGTGCCTGAAGTTTTCATTTTTCTTTTGTTGTATCTCTGCCAGTTTTTGGTGTCAGAATGAAGCTGGTCTCGTAGAATGAGTTAGGAAGGAGTCCCTCTCCCTCAATTTTTTTGGAATAGTTTCAGCAGAAATGGTACCGGTTCTTCTTTGCGCATCTGGTAGAATTCAGCTTTGCATCTATCTGGTCCTGGTCTTTTTTGGTTGGTAGGCTATTTATTACTGCCTCAATTTCAGAGCTCATTATTGATCTATTCACGGATTCAATTTCTTCCTGATTCAGTTTTGGGAGGTTGTATGTTTCCAGGAATTTATCCATTTCTCCTAGATTTTCCAGTTTACTTGCCTAGAGTTCTTCATAGTATTCTCTGATGGTTGTTTGTATTTCTGTGGGGTTAATGGTAATATCCCCCTTGTCAATTCTGATTGTGTTTATTTGAATCTTCTCTCATTTTTTTTTCTTTATTAGTATTAGTCTAGCTAGAGGTCCGTCTTTTTTATCTTTTTTTTTTTTTTCAAAAAACCAGCTTCTGGATTCACTGATCTCTTGAATAGTTTTTCATGTCTCAATTTCATTCAGTTCAGCTCTGATTTTGGTTATTTCTTGTCTTCTGCTAGCTTCAAGATTTGTTTGCTCGTGGGTCTCTAGTCATTTCAGTTGTGATTTTAGGTTGTTTACCTCAGATTTTCTAACTTATTGATGTAGGTATTTAGTGCTATAAATTTCTGTCTTAACATACTTTAGCAGTGTTCCAGAGATTCTGGTATATTGTATCTTTGTTCTCATTAGTTTCAAAGAACTTCTTGATTTCCACCTTAATTTCATTATTTACTCAAAAGTAATTCAGGAGCAGGTTATTCAATTTCCATATAATTGGTTTTAAGTAAATTTCTTAGTCTTAATTTCTAATTTGATTGTGCTGTTGTCCAATAGATTGCTATTATTTTAGTTCTTTTGCATTTGGTGATGAGTGTTTTACTTTTGATTATGTGATCAATTTTAGAGTATGTGCCATGTGGAAATGAGAAGAATGTATATTCTGTTGTTTTTGGTTGGAGAGTTATGTAGATATCTATCAGATCCATTTGATCCAGGGTTGAGTTCAGTTCCTTAATATCTTTGTTAATTTTTTGTCTTGATGATCTCTCTAATATTGTCAGTAAGGTGTTAAAGTCTCCCGTTATTATTGTGTGGAACCTCTTTGAAAGTCTCTAAGAACTTGCTTTATAAATCTCAGTAAGCCTGTCTGTATTGGGTACATGTATATTTTAGGATAGTTAGATATTCTTTTGGAGTTGAACCCTTTACCTTTATGTAATGCCCTTCTTCGCATTTTTTAAATCTTTGTTTGTTTAAACTCTGTTTCACCTGAAACTAGGATTGCAACCCATGCTTTTATTCTGTTTTACATTTGCTTGGTAGATTTTTCTCCATGCCTTGATTTTGAGCCTATGTGTGTCATCGCATGTGAGATGGACCTCTTGAAGACAACATACCAATGGGTCTTGGTTCTTTATCCAGCTCGCCACTCTGTCTTTTAATTGGGGCATTTAGCCCATTTACAGTCAAGGTTAGTATTGATATGTGTGGATTTGATTCTGTCATCATGATGTTAACTGGTTATTTTGCAGACTTGTTTATGTGGCTTCGTTATATTGTCACTGGTCTGTGTACTTCAGCGTGTTTTTGTAGTGCCTGGTAATGGTCTTTCCTTTCCATATTTAGGGCTTCTTTCAGGAGCTCTTGTAAGGCAGGTCTGGTGGTAACAAATTGCCTCAATATTTGCTTGTCTGATAAGGATTTTATTTCCCCTTTGCTTACGAAGCTTAGTTTGGCCAGTCTGAAATTCTGGATTGGAATTTCTTTTCTTTAAATATGTTGAGTATTGGTCCACAATCTCTTCTGGCTTGTAGAATTTCAGCTGATGGGTCCACTGTTAGTCAGATTAGCTTCCCTTTTTAGGTGACTTGACATTTCTCTAGCTGCCTTTAATATTTTTTCATTTCAACATTGGAAAATCTTATGACTATGTGCCTTGGGGATGATCTTCTTGTAAAATTTCTTACCGGGGAGTCTCTGCATTTCCTGAATTTCAATGTTGGCCTCTATAGCTAGGCTGGGGAAGTTCTCATGGATGATATCCTGAAATATGTTTTCCAAGTTGGTTCCATTCTCCCCATCTCTTTCAGGGACACCAATGAGTCATAGATCTGATCTCTTTACATAGTCCCATATTTCTTGAAGGTTTCATTCATTCCTTTTCATCATTTTTTCTCTATTCTTGTCTGACTGTCTTATTTCAGAAAGCCAGTCTTCAAGCTCTGTGATTCTTTCCTCCACCTGGTCTATTCTGCTATTAATACTTGTGATTGCATTATGAAATTCTTGTAGTGTGTTTTCAGCTCTATTAGGTCAGTTACGTTCTTTTATGTACCGGTTATTTTGTCTGTCAGCTCCTGAATTGTTTTATCATGAATTTTAGCTTCCTTGCATTGGGTCTCAATGTACTCCTGTAGCTCAATTATCTTCATTCCTATCCAAATTCTGAATTTTATTTCTGTCATTTCAGCCATCTCAGCCCAGGTGAGAATCCTTGCTGGAGAGGTGATGTGGTTGTTTGGAGGAAAGAAGGCATTCTGGCTTTTTGAGTTTTTAAGATTCTTTCACTGATTGTCATCTTTGTGGGCTTAACTACCTTCAATCTTTGAGATTTCTGACCTTTTTTTTTTATCGTATTTGATGACCTTGAGGGTTTGATTGTGGCATAAGGTGAATTCAGCCATCTGGCTTTGTTTCTGTAAATGTTAGGGGCCCAGCAGTCAACTCCTGGACTGTGTGCTCTAACTCTGGGGACTTGTATTGGGCCCCGACTTTGTTGTCTGCCTCCTCCAGGTTAGAAATCCACTGTGCTGGGGTGGTAAGTGAGGCGTGGTAGCTGTGTTAGCCAGTGCCCAGGTGTCTGTTTTCCTGTAGGTGTTCACTACAGTGCCTGCTTACCTGTAGGCATTCACCATAGTGGTGGAGGCTACACAGCTGAGGGGCAGGTGGAGCAGGAGGCCCCTGCTGGCTACTGTGTGCATGGTCATGCTGGAGGTGGTATTGGCTCAGGGGTAGGGTGCTGGCAGGTGCTAGTCTGGTTACCTTCTCTGTTTCCCACAAGTAGGAGTGATCCCTCAGAATGGGCGAGGATCAGCTGTTCTCTGCTCAGTGTTAGCACAAAGGCCGGATGCCGATGGGGTCAGGGCTGGCTAGCTCTGTGCCCACAAAGAGCTGGCATTGATGGGGGGAGTGGGGGCATACTGAACTCCCATGTGCTGGTGGAGCAAGGAAAGCAAAACCTGCTGCACACACAGGTTGGAGTTGCTGGGAGTTGCCGTGGGCCCAGGGAAGCTGCAGTACGGGGAGGGAGTATGTGGGCTGGTGCATGGCCATAGGGGTCACTTTGCTGGAACTCTCTGCTAGTCAGGTATGGTCCGCCAGTGCAGAAGCTAGGGTATAGGCCTCCAGGGCACGTGAGACTTCCCTGCAAGAAGGTGTTGCCAGGCTGGATTCCCTGGAGAGACCAGCAGACCAAGGGGTGCTCAGACTGCCCTGCAGAGTTCAGGTCCGACAGTTCCCCTAGGGTTAACGTCTCCTATGGGAGCCAGTCAAGCCTAGGGGCATGGCCATCCCTGGCTATGCTCTGCTGTGGATACTCCCACACCAAGTCCTCTGGGCTCCACATCAGCTGGCTTGCTGCTTCTACCACTTCTCTAAGCAGATATCCTGGACAACTCTAGTGTCTGTGGTGGTTGAGGGGTCTCCTCCTGCTGGAGTTCCAAAGACCATGGTGAGAACAGGTTGCTTCTTGCCAGTTCAACTCATTCATTCCCCTGGAGCTGTTGGGGGCCAGGAAGGAGTCTGACGTGCCATAGACCCAGGCAGGTTTTCCAGCTTTCTCCCCTTCATCCCAACTTCTGTGTCTTCCGTCTGTCCACTCTTGGTACCTTCCCTCTGAACATCTGTTAGAAGCATGCCAGTCATCTTGGTCCCTCAACGGGAGCTGTTCTATGTGGCTGTGTCTATTCAGTCATGTTAGTCTCCCCTGATTCATCTTAATCTAAGTGAAGCATCTTAGGAAAAAACAGATTTTTCCGTATGTTTAAAATATTACCATTTGAAGCTGTTTGAATGCATTTAAAAAGATGTTGAAGTGTAATGCCTATTTCTATACATCAAGATAATATATAAAACAAGGAATTGATGTTTTTATGTAGACATATTTCTCTCTTTGAATAAGGTTTTCAATAAAACCAATACAATTTCATTTAAAAATCCAGTTTTTAAGACTTTCTCAGAGCTTAGTATAAAACACTGTGTTACCTTTAAAACTTTAATACAAGCAGGCATAGGTTTTCACAATGCAATTATAGATGTGTTAATCATTTATTTGATGGATCATTTAAAAGATATTTTTGTGGAAATACAAATGTAAAAAAAGGTTCTTAATACTAACCAATTCCAATGCCTCCCTCATATTTCTATTATTGACTTCATCAAGTAGTCTTTGTGGTAATCACGGAAGTGTGCCAGTCGGGTATTCCTTCATGAGAAAACCTGCACTAGGAGTGCACTTACTTGACAACCTCTAGGTGTGAGTCATTTCAGGATCTGTCTCAGCTTTAGATACCTGCCCTGCCATGTTCTCCTTGGCAACTCCCAGTTGATGACTGAGCACAATGGAGGTACAAAGTTCACCATATCTGTCCATTGAACTCAACCAATAGTCTTCATGCTGAGCTCCACATTGGTCTGGCTGAAACTTTCCCAGAGCTGATGTCTTTCCTGCCCAATCCTCCTGCACTTCCCACCTCTTTCATAAGTGTCAGACCAGCATTGTCAGCCAAAGGTTGTACCTGCCAACTACAGCTCTCTTAATATAAATGATAAAGATAAATGCTTTCACAACCATTTCCCCTGAGATGTAAACACACACACACACACATACACAGACGTTTACAATGACATATACCATAATTCTAACTCTCTCTTGGTCTGGTTCCAAAAGGATCTTATTGATGCATGTATTAAGCATTTTCTATAGCAAGAAGCAGCGCTAGATTTAGTAGGATACAGTTTCTTATTGGAGCTCAGAACATGATACCCCATAGTGTGGTGCTTTGACATGCTGAGTACTTTGAATTAAAATAGATTGGAAGGCCTCAGAAACAAGTTCTCTCTGTCCTTCTCCTGCCCTCTGTCTCTCACCCCTCTTTTTCCCCTGAAACAACTTGTAGACAGAATTCATCTTCCACAAGGTGGCTCATAGAAACTAGAGCCTCCCTCCCCCACAAAAACCACAATATCTAGAAATATCACCCCTAACCTTCCTTACCTGTCTGTGTAGGAGCTGGCCATAAAGAAATTTTCTGATCTACTTTGCCTGATAGTGGGTCATAAGATCCTTGTGCCAGGAAGGTCCTGCCCCGTATCTGGGAGGTAGGAGTGTTGCACAAAGAAGCCAAGAAGAATCTGGACAGACAGGCCTTGCTGGGTGCCTCCCCACCACCCAGTCTGTTACCATCAGTTCATACTCTTTTTGTCCAATCGCATTTCTGTACAGCTTTTCATTCTTCATCAAATCTAAGCATAAAAAAGAACAGTTTTCCCTGGGTCTTTGGGTCTTCATTTCTTAAGTCTCCTATGTTATGTAAAACTTTGATTAAATAAATTTGTTATGGTTTTCTCTCATTAACCTGTCTTTTGTTATAGCAGTGTTGATTGTGGTGCTTATGATGGACAAGGAAAGGTATCATGTCCTGCCCCTACATCCTAATACCCCCAAATTTATAATTTTTCAGAAAAAATAAGATAAATATTAAAATAAGCATTATATAAGTTAAGTGAAGAACTATGAGGTATAAATAATGTACAATAATATAGAAATATATAGTAATAATACAATAGTGATTAAAATTTTAATATTTTATCATAGATTTTGATTTTTTATAATATTACTTATCTTTACTGAGTTTTTTGGCATCCTCTTAAATTTTGTACCCAAGGCAGTGTCTCAGTCCTCGCTTCCCTTACCCCCATCCCAGCCCTGTAAAACACTAAAGAAATATTACCCATAATTATTTGGAGTAAAGTAAGACAATCATAGCTCCTAAAATCAGAAAATAGTCCAACATGCTTTGCCTTATAAGGGCATTTAGAGTCTGTATTTTCTCAAACAACATTCAAACCCCTCTTGGTGGCTCACGCAATCCTACATAATCTAAGCTTATCCTTACCATCTCATCTCATCTCTCCCTACCCTGGCTCATGATGCTCAAGTATCTCTCACCTTCCTTCAGTTTCTTTAAATGCACAAGCCTTTTTTTCTCTGACTCAAGGTGTTTATATGTACTCTTCGTTCTCTCCTTCCCTCCTCCTCATCTTGCAGGTTTCAATTTAAATGTTCTCTCTTTAAGGAGAACTTGCTTCTTACTGCATTGTGTCTGGTACAAAACAGAACTCAACAAGTATTAAATTAAAAAATATTTCCAGCTATATCATTCAACATGTGTTTTCTCTGCATTATGAGTTCCAAAGCAAACATATATTTATCTATGATGTGTGTACTCAAGGATTCAGATAAAGTTAAAAATAAAAAGAGGCAGATGAGAACAGAGCAGAATAGACAAAAATGTATTGAGAGACCACAACTTTGAGTCTCACTTTAACATTATTTATTGGTGTGATTTATCTGAAAGCATTAATATATATAAAGATTTTGACCTTAAACATTTCTTCTTAATCTAAAATTTTATAGTTCACTTATTTTTCTCATTCATTCACTCACTCATTCATTTTGTAATTCAAGCCATGTGCAGGCACTGTGCTCATCATGAGGGGTACCTGGCAGGACGAAGCCATCGGGTTGTTCTTTGTGGAATTTACATCCTAGTGCTTCTTTCCTTTCTGGCCATTAAAAGGAATAACAATAGGTGAATACATTTTGAAATAATTTCTGTCTTTTTTTATGAGAATCTATCAACTGGATGTAAAAGACAAGAGCATTCTTAAACTTAGGGACTTTTATTGTCCATACTTCTTATGAAAGATAGCCAGGGAGCATTGGCCCAGGGCAGACTGCCCACAGCACATCTTGCCCATTTTGATAATCTTCTGTGGCCCCTACATCCTGAGTCTAGTAGCTGTCCTCTTAGTCTTGAAGAGAAAGATAAACTATGAGATATTTCTCTTCCTTTTATGAATTCTAAATAAATGCAACCTGGGTGGATACATTGCTATCCAAAGGGCATACATTCTGTCACATCCACATATTCACATGTAATGCTTCTATACATTCATCCCAGTAACAAAGCAATTTTCTCATAAATTTGTCAAGAAAAGTGAATGATAAGAAGGTATACAACTCCAACCTGTCACACGTCACAATTTCAAGGTAACTGTTCTAGAGAAATGGAAATAATGTTAAGCATCAAAATTTCAGAGTGGAAGACAAGTTAATTTAATTCCATGCCACTAAAGATAATGTTATTAAGCATCAAACAGTTTTGCTAGCTGACTTTTAACACACTTTTAAAGTTGAACTAACTCAATTCTATCAGAATTTGGGGAAAGTTTATGAAAAAGTTGAATCAAGGACAGACAAGCAGGTAGCAATATTCAAATACATGCAAAATACCAAGTGAAATTGGTAACTGAGATTGAATATAGAAATGAACTTAGAATCATAGAATTTTATTGCCAGAAGGGGCTTTAGAGGTGATCTGATTCAATTTTTAGTGAAGCAGGCAAAAGATTTAAAAAACCACCTTTTCCATTAAGAAGATAATTCTACCCCACCCCCATACCCTGCCATCATCATCACAATTTGGACTAAAGAAAAAACGTAATACTTACTGTATAATTTTTTGTGTCAGAAATAGAAAAAGATGACTGTAGTTTATTTAATACAGAAAATAGAAAATGTAATTGCTTATTTCTGCTATATTTTACTCTGCCTTTGTTAGAAAGATGCAAGAAATGTTTGACTGTGTGGGCAGAAAGAAACATATTTCTATATTCAGAGGAAGAGTTAAAAATAATAATGTTGGAAGCAGCCAAGATGGCCGAATAGGAACAGCTCCAGTCTACAGCTCCCAGCATGAGCAATGCAGAAGACGGCTGATTTCTGCATTTCCATCTGAGGTACCAGGTTCATCTCACTAGGGAGTGCCAGACAGTGGGTGCAGGACAGTGGGTGCAGTGCACTGTGTGCAAACCGAAGAAGGGTGAGGCATTGCTTCACTCAGGAAGTGCAATGGGTCAGGGAGTTCCCTTTCCTAGTCAAAGAAAGGGGTGACAGATGGCACCTGGAAAATCGGGTCACTCCCGCCCTAATACTGTGCTTTTCCAACGGGCTTAAAAATCGGCGCACCATGAGATTATATCCCGCACCTGGCTTGGAGGGTCCTATGCCCACAGAGTCTCGCTGATTGCTAGCACAGCAGTCTGAGATCAAACTGCAAGGTGGTAGCGAGGCTGAGGGAGGGGTGCCCGCCATTGCCCAGGCTTGCTTAGGTAAACAAAGCAGCCAGGAAGCTGGAACTGGGTGGAGCCCACCACAGCTCAAGGAGGCCTGCCTGCCTCTGTAGGCTCCACCTCTGGGGGCAGGGCACAGACAAACAAAAAGACAGCAGTAACCTCTGCAGACTTAAATGTCCCTGTCTGACAGCTTTGAAGAGAGCAGTGTTTCTCCCAGCATGCAGCTGGAGATCTAAGAATGGGCAGACTGCCTCCTCAAGTGGGTCCCTGACCCCTGACCCCTGAGCAGCCTAACTGGGAGGCACCCCCCAGTAGGGGCAGACTGACACCTCACACGCCCGGGTACTCCTCTGAGACAAAACTTACAGAGGAACGATCAGAAAGCAGCATTCACGGTTCACGAAAATCTGCTGTTCTGCAGCCACTGCTGCTGTTACCCAGGCAAACAGGGTCTGGAGTGGACCTCTAGCAAACTCCAACAGACCTGCAGTTGAGGGTGCTGTCTGTTAAAAGGAAAACTAACAAACAGAAAGGACATCCACACCAAAAACCCATCTGTACGTCACCATCATTGAAGACCAAAAGTAGATAAAACCACAAAGATGGGGAAAAAACAGAGCAGAAAAACTGGAAACTCTAAAAAGCAGAGCACCTCTCCTCCTCCAAAGGATCGCAGTTCCTCACCAGCAACGGAACAAAGCTGGACGGAGAATGGCTTTGACGAGTTGAGAGAAGAAGGCTTCAGACGATCAAACTACTCCGAGCTACAGGAGGAAATTCAAACCAAAGGCAAAGAAGTTGAAAACTTTGAAAAAAATTTAGACAAATGTATAACTAGAATAACCAATACAGAGAAGTGCTTAAAGGAGCTGATGGAGCTGAAAGCCAAGGCTTGAGAACTACGTGAAGAATGCAGAAGCCTCAGGAGCCGATGTGATCAACTGGAAGAAAGGGTATCAGTGATGGAAGATGAAATGAAGGAAATGAAGTGAGAAGGGAAGTTTAGAGAAAAAAGAATAAAAAGAAATGAACAAAGCCTCCAAGAAATATGGGACTATGTGAAAAGACCAAATGTAGATGTAGAATCTGATTGGTGTACCTGAAAGTGATGGGGAGAATGGAACCAAGTTGGAAAACACTCTGCAGCTTATTATGCAGGAGAACTTCCCCAATTTAGCAAGGCAGGCCAACATTCAGATTCAGGAAATACAGAAAATGCCACAAAGATACTCCTCGAGAAGAGCAACTCCAAGACACATAATTGTCAGATTCACCAAAATGGAAATGAAGGAAAAAATGTTAAGGGCAGCCAGAGGGAAAGGTCAGGTTACCCACAAAGGGAAGCCCCTCAGACTAACAGCGGATCTCTCGGCAGAAACTCTACAAGCCAGAAGAGAGTGGGGGCCAATATTCAACATTCTTGAAGAAAAGAATTTTCAACCCAGAATTTCATATCCAGCCAAACTAAGCTTCGTAAGTGAAGGAGAAATAAAATACTTTACAGACAAGCAAATGCTGAGAGATTTTGTCACCACCAGGCCTGCCCTAAAAGAGCTCCTGAAGGAAGCACTAAACATGGAAAGGAAAAACAGGTACCAGCCACTGCAAAATCATGCCAAATTGTAAAGACCATCAAGGCTAGGAAGAAACTGCATGAACTAATGAGCAAAATAACCAGCTAACATCAAAATGACAGGATCAAATTCACACATCACAATATTAACTTTAAATGTAAATGGACTAAATGCTCAAATTAAAAGACACAGACTGGCAAATTGGATAAAGAGTCAAGATCCATCACTGTGCTGTATTCAGGAAACCCATCTCACGTGCAGAGACACACATAGGCTCAAAACAAAGGGATGGAGGAAGATCTACCAAGCAAATGGAAAACAAAAAAAGGCAGGGGTTGCAATCCTAGTCTCTGATAAAACAGACTTTAAACCAACAAAGATCAAAAGAGACAAAGAAGGCCATTACATAATGGTAAAGGGATCAATTCAACAAGAAGAGCTAACTATCCTAAATATATATGCACCCAATACAGGAGCACCCAGTTTCATAAAGCAAGTCCTGAGTGACCTACAAAGAGACTTAGACTCCCACACAATAATAATGGGAGACTTTAACACCCCACTGTCAGCATTAGACAGATCAACGAGACAGAAAGTCAACAAGGATACTCAGGAATTGAACTCGGCTCTGCACCAAGTGGACCTAATAGACATCTACAGAACTCTCCACCCCAAATCAACAGAATATACATTTTTTTCAGCACCACACCACACCTATTCCAAAATTGACTACATAGTTGGAAGTAAAGCACTCCTCAGCAAATGTAAAAGAACAGAAATTATAACAAACTGTCTCTCAGACCACAGTGCAATCAAACTAGAACTCAGGATTAAGAAACTCACTCAAAACCGCTCAACTACATGGAAACTGAACAACCTGCTCCTGAATGACTACTGGGTACATAACGAAATAAAGGCAGAAATAAAGATTTTCTTTGAAACCAAGGAGAACAAAGACACAACATACCAGAATCTCTGGGACACATTCAAAGCAGTGTGTAGAGGGAAATTTATAGCACTAAATGCCCACAAGAGAAAGCAGGAAAGATCAAAAGTTGACATCCTAAGATCACAATTAAAAGAGGTAGAAAAGCAAGAGCAAACACATTCAAAAGCTAGCAGAAGGCAAGAAATAACTAAATTCAGAGCAGAACTGAAGGAAATAGGGACACAAAAAACCCTTCAAAAATTAATGAATCCAGGAGCTGGTTTTTTGAAAGGATCAACAAAGTTGATAAACCGCTAGCAAGACTAATAAAGAAGAAAAGAGAGAAGAATCAAATAGATGCAATAAAAAATGATAAAGGGGATATCACCACCGATCCCACAGAAATACAAACTACCATCAGAGAATACTGCAAACTCCTCTATGCAAATAAACTAGAAAACCTAGAAGAAATGGATAAACTCCTCGACATATACACCCTCCCAAGACTAAACCAGGAAGAAGTTGAATCTCTGAATAGACCAATAACAGGCTCTGAAATTGTAGCAATAATCAATAGCTTACCAACCAAAAAGAGTCCAGGACCAGATGGATTCACAGCCGAATTCTACCAGAAGTACAAGGAGGAGCTGGTACCATTCCTTCTGAAACTATTCCAATCAATAGAAAAAGAGGGAATCCTCCGTAACTCATTTTATGAGGCCAGCATCATCCTGATACCAAAGCCTGGCAGAGACACAACCAAAAAAGAGAATTTTAGACCAATATCCTTGATGAACATTGATGCAAAAATCCTCAATAAAATACTGGCAAACCAAATCCAGCAGCACATCAAAAAGCTTATCCACCATGATCAAGCGGGCTTCATCCCTGGGATGCAAGGCTGGTTCAACATATGCAAATCAATAAATGTAATCCAGCATATAAACAGAACCAAAGACAAAAACCACATGATTATCTCAATAGATGCAGAAAAGGCCTTTGACAAAATTCAACAACCCTTCATGCTAAAAACTCTCAATAAATTAGGTATTGATGGGAGGTATCTCAAAATAATAAGAGCTATCTGTGACAAACCCGCAGCCAATATCATACTGAATGGGCAAAAACTGGAAGCATTCCCTTTGAAAACTGGCACAAGACAGGGATGCCCTCTCTCACCACTCCTATTCAACATAGTGTTGGAAGTTCTGGCCAGGGCAATTAGGCAGGAGAAGGAAATAAAGGGTATTCAATTAGGAAAAGAGGAAGTCAAATTGTCCCTGTTTGCAGATGACAGGATTGTACATCTAGAAAACCCCATCGTCTCAGCCCAAAATCTCCTTAAGCTGATAAGCAACTTCAGCAAAGTCTCAGGATAAAAAATAAATGTACAAATACCACAAGCATTCTTATACAACAATAACAGATAAACAGAGAACCAAATCATGAGTGAACTCCCATTCACAATTGCTTCAAAGGGAATAAAATACCTAGGAATCCAACTTACAAGGGATGTGAAGGACCTCTTCAAGGAGAACTACAAACCACTGCTTAATGAAATAAAAGAGGATACAAACAAATGGAAGAACATTCCATGCTCATGGGTAGGAAGAATCAATATCGTGAAAATGGCCATACTGCCCAAGGTAATTTATAGATTCATTGCCATCCCCATCAAGCTACCAATGACTTTCTTCACAGAATTGGAAAAAACTACTTTAAAGTTCATATGGAACCAAAAAAGAGCCTGCATTGCCAAGTCAATCCTGAGCCAAAAGAACAAAGCTGGAGGCATCACACTACCTGACTTCAAACTATACTACAAGGCTACAGTAACCAAAACAACATGGCACTGGTACCAAAACAGAGATATAGATCAATGGAACAGAACAGAGCCCTCAGAAATAATGCCACATATCTACAACTATCTGATCTTTGACAAACCTGAGAAAAATAAGCAATGGGGAAAGGATTCCCTATTTAATAAATGGTGCTGAGAAAACTGGCGAGGCATATGTAGAAAGCTGAAACTGGATCCCTTCCTTACACCTTATACAAAAATTAATTCAAGATGGATTAAAGACTTACATGTTAGACCTAAAACCATAAAAACCCTAGAAGAAAACCTAGGCATTACCATTCAGGACATAGGCATGGGCGAGGACTTCATGTCTGAAACATCAAAAGCAATGGCAACAAAAGCCGAAAGTGACAAATGGGATCTAATTAAACTAAAGAGCTTCTGCACAGCAAAAGAAACTACCATCAGAGTAAACAGGCAACCTACAAAATGGGAGAAGATTTTTGCAACCTATTTATCTGACAAAGGGCCAATATGCAGAATCTACAATGAACTCAAACAAATTGTCAAGAAAAAAACAAACAACCCCATCAAAAAGTGGGCAAAGGACACGAGCAGACACTTCTCAAAAGAAGACATTTATGCAGCCAGAAAACACATGAAAAAATGCTCACCATCACTGGCCATCAGAGAAATGCAAATCAAAACCACATTGAGATACCATCTCACACCAGTTAGGATGGCAATCATTAAAAAGTCAGGAAACAACAGGTGCTGGAGAGGATGTGGAGAAATAGGAACACTTTTACACTGTTGGTGGGACTGTAAACTAGTTCAACCATTGTGGAAGTCAGTGTGGCGATTCCTCAGGGATCTAGAACTAGAAATACCATTTGACCCAGCCATCCCATTACTGGGTATATACCCAAAGGACTATAAATAATTCTGCTATAAAGACACATGCACACGTATATTTATTGTGGTACTATTCACAATAGCAAAGACTTGGAACCAACCCAAATGTCCAACAATGATAGACTGGATTAGGAAAATGTGGCACATATACACCATGGAATACTATACAGCCATAAAAATGATGAGTTCATGTCCTTTGTAGGGACATGGATGAAATTGGACATCATCATTCTCAGTAAGCTATTGCAAGGACAGAAAACCAAACACTGCACGTTCTCACTCATAGGTGGGAATTGAACAATGAGAACACATGGACACAGGAAGGGGAATATCACACTCTGGGGCCTGTTGTGGGGTGGGGAGAGGGGGGAGGGATAGCATTAGGAAATATACCTAATGCTAAATGACGAGTTAATGGGTGCAGCACACCAGCATGGCACATGTATACATATGTAACTAACCTGCACATTGTGCACATGTACCCTAAAACTTAAAGTATAATAATAATATTAAAAAAAATAATGTTTTGGCTCACAAAAGAAACAAAGAAGATGTCCATTTAGTAATATTTGACAAAAAGGAAACATAGTGTGTCTGAGAGGTGACCACTGAAACATTTAGTATGTTTCCTTTCACTATTTTTCCCCTATATATCTATTTTATATAGTTCAACTCATACTACTTTAGTTCTGCTTAGTATTAAGTTGGTAGAGGGCAGGGTATGTGTGGGGTGACAGTCTATGAGAATAGACCATAGGCCACATAGCATGTCTAACAGGACAGATGATTTAGGTTGGGGTCAGACCACAGAGAACTTCGAACACCACACTGTTGGGGAAACATTGTGAGGTATCCTGAGGTATCCCTTAACTTGAGAAGATTGCAACGTCTGTTCTGCCCCTGCTTTCTGCATGCTGACTTGGAGGCAAGGACTCTCTAGGGTCACCTATGCATCAATTACTTATTAAGCCATAAGCTTGTAATATTATTTGTCTGCAGGGCTTGTTATGCAATAGTTCATTCATTTACCCTGGCACAGGTCCCAGCACGATGGACCTGAAGATAACTCAGATAATGTTCTAGAGCAGAACCTCTATTTCTTCCAAACTACATAAACTCTGCTCTTCCTTTCCTAGGACAAATACAATATGAGAGGGTATAGTGCTGGCGTTGTTGCAGGCCCACTCAATAGCCCAATAAAATGTGCCCTAATTTTCAGCTAATTTTGTTGCTTTTGCAACGTTCTTCAATGGAGCATTTTAAGGTTTTTCCCTCTTATAATCTGGCATAAAATACTTCCCTAATAAATGGTTCTACCAAAAGCAGAGATAAGTAAATGATTAATGAAACTAGAATTTTAATGTTTTGATTTTGAAAATAATCAGATTGAAAATTCTAACTGGTTATAATTATAAAGCAATATCATATGCACCATGTTCTTTACAAATTTCAGTTGTTACATTAAAGTTGTATCTAGGAGATATATTTTTAATATAGATTAATGGTTTCATTTAAGGTTGTTATGGCTTGAGCATTTATTTTATTTTTGTTTGTTTTTAGACAGGGTCTCACTCTGTCACCCAGGCTACAGTGCAGTGGCATGATCTTGGCTCACCACAACCTCCACCTCCCAGGCTCAAGTGATTTTCCCACCTCAGCCTCCCAAGTAGCTGGGACCATAGGAAAGTGGCACCATGCCCGGCTAATTTATTGTATTTTTGGTAAAGCCGGAGTTTCACCGTGTTGCCCAGGCTACTTCATCTCCTGAGCTTAAAAAATCTGTCTGCTTTGGCATCCCAAAGGGCTAGGATTACAGGTGTGAGCCACTGCACTGGGCCAGCTTGAGCATTTCTTACACTTCTAAATATATTTGAGTCAAGAGACAAACCATATTTATTATATTTGTGTAATTACTTTTCAGGAAAAACCTGCAAGCTCTATCCTGATTACCTTCATCAATATGCAGGAAAAACAGATAGGTGCTCATAGGAGCACTTTTAAGTGAGCAATAGGAGGAAGCTACTTACTGAGATGGAGAGGCTTAAATGAATGTAATGCATGCACAGAAGCTACAGTTACTTAAAGAATAGCATTTTTTGATGGTCCGAGGATACATAACATGTAATTTTTACTGACATTTCAAGTACTTGAGACTTTAAACATCCACCTACTTTCCTGCATAATCAACTCAGTTTCATTCTTAAGCTGCAGCGTAGTTTATTATTAATATATTATATATATATATATATATATATATGCAGCAGAATGGCTCTTAATTTGTTTTTTTCCTAGTACAGATATATTCCTTCAGTGTTTTTTTGTAATATTCTTAAATTGGCAACCAACCAGTCAACATAAAAAAGCCATTACTTGAGCTGTGTTTACTCCAGGGGGTCTGAATTGCTCTAAATCCTTTCTCTAGGGTGTCTTTGAAATCATCTTGCTATAAAATAGCTTTGATTTGATTTAAAAAATAATTCTAGTGCCAGAAACTATTAATTGCCAGGAACCTACCCATGAAAGCTCTAAGACTTTCACAGGTATTAGAACCAACTACAGGATAAGAGCAAGATCGACATTTAATAGTAAAATTTCACAACTATTAGTTTTACCTAGTAGTCCTTTTACGGAGCCATTTATCATTTCATTTTTTAATCCTGGTAAATAGAGGCAGGCTACACTCAAGAGACAGATAAAAGTGTCAGGAAGTCCAAATCCAATTGAGAAACTATGTTCAAGTCCACATATTGCATTAAACTTAATTGCCAATACTTATCAATGAGAAAAATTATGTTGCAAGTTAGTTTTGATCATTGTAGGTTGAATCTGCAAGATCTGAGAAATTATCCTTTTTTATTTTTGTTTGATGCATCACATAATTAGGTTTAATTAAAAGGTCATCATGATTTTAAAGAGTTTTGATTACAGGTATTTTACTCTTTGAAAGAACAGACAGTGGATTTAGGAAAAATGAGTGGAAGTTATATAAAGTTGGATTTTTGTCTCAATGTAGAGAAGTATCTTCTAACAATTACAGCTGTTAAAAAAAGGAATAGACTGACTTGTAAGATAGTAAATTTCCTGAGTTTGGAAATGCCAATCAATGGCTGAGAGATGCTGTTGGTGGAACTCTTACTTTGGAAAATCAAGCTAAATGGCTTCATGCACCCAGTGTTCCAGAAAGGCTAAGAAATATGCATAACCTGAAAAATATTGGTTATGTACTCTGCCTCAAATGCCCTTTTTTCTTGAACTTCTACTCTTCCATTAAGACCCGGTTTAATTGCACCCTTTCTTTTTCAACAAAGTGTTTTTCCTTTTGTATTTTTACAGAATTTTGATGGATACATATTAAATCATTATTTTAAGAAATTATATACTTGTTCTGTCTCTCCTGCTAGACTTTGGAGCTCTCGAAAGCAGTGCCTGCATTCTATGCGTGTTTGTATTTCTAACATTTAGCACAATGCTAGACATATCATTTGTACTTAATGGCTACCAACACAAAGCCACTGCAAATATGGTGCTAGGGGTACACATATTCCACAATGTTTTATATACATTTTCTTGAGGTAGGTATTATTTGCATTTCATTGAGGACAAAACTGAAGCTCAAATTTTGCCAAAATTACCACCCTAAATAAGTGGCAGGAGCCCTGGAATCTGAATTTAGGCAGAAATAGTAGCTGAATTCCAATACCATTCATTATTTTCACTTCACAAGCTAGTTTCTTTAAACTACTCTCTGATTTAAGATACTGTGAGTCTCACTTTAGGTTTTGATACAGTTAAGTATTTGTCCCCTCCAAATCTCATGTTGAAATGTGATTCCCAATGTTGGAGATAGGGCTTGGTGTTAGGTGTTTGGGTCATGGTGGTGGATCCCTCATGAATGGCTTGGTGCTCTCCCCATGATAATGAGTGAATTCTCTCTGTGTGAGTCTACACAAGAGCTAGTTGTTTTAAAGAGTTTGGCACCTCATTCCCTTCTCTCTCTTGTCCCCTCTCACCATGAGATATGCTGGCTTCCTTGTTGCCTTCTGCCATGATTGTAAGCTTCCTGAGGCCTCACCAGAAGCCAAGCAGATGCTGGTGCCATGCCTGTACACCCTGTAGAACTGTGAGCCAAATAAACCTCTTTTATTTGTATATTACCCAGCCTCAGGTATTCCTTTATGGCAATGCAAATGGATTAATACAGATTTCAACTAATTAAAACTTCCAGAAACCTCATAAATCTTCTGGGGAGATCAAGTGAAACTTGTCTGGAACAATTTGACTTTTGTATTTAATAAATGACTTATACACTGAGAACAATAATCTATTCCCTTTGATGAAGAAACTCTAATAATTCCCCTTAAAAAAGTAAACTTGCTTTACATAATAGGTGATTAGAATGCCTTTAAAAACAGTAATGTGCTCTTTTTGTATACAAGTTGAATGTTTCCTTGGAATTAGTAGAGCCTTTTAAACTTCAAATTAAATTAAGTGATTCAGGAAAGAGCTATGGTTTTATTGTACCTTTTGGAGAAGACTTGTGTAAAACTTTATACATTGGCCTAGGGAGGAAAGAAGACATGCAAAGGAGGACCTCATACACCTGCTATTCTCAGAAGATACTGGATGGCATAATGGTTTGAGAGTCAAAATGATTCTATCCTCAGCAATACAAATGTAGATCACTTTAGAAGGCCAGATTGTCCAGTTTTGATATTGCTCTTTTGGGATGGCAGGAGAATGAAAAAGTCTTGAATGTCATACATGGTGTTTTGAAATTTATGGTTTAATATTTACAGGATTCTCATATATCCCTATTTCTTCTTTCTGTTTATCAGCATAAACATGTAATTGCTTCAATCAATATTATTTTAGATAATGTAATTATCTTAATTTTCTCTTTGCACTCGAAGAATGCATATTCTAAACATATTTCTCTCTGTGAAGTACTATTTTCATGCACTTACTTAGTAGTTGTATTTAATGAAGTTTCTATTAATTCATTCTTGGCATGGTTTACTTCCTGACTGCCTGGAAATTGCTATTACTAAAGTTTTAGGTAAATGTTCTCTGAATGCATCTAATGTAAATTGAATATTAACAACTGATACTTTTGGTTTATATTAATTCTTTTTAATTGCCATCAGAATTGAACTGGAAGGTAGATGTTAGCTCATTCTAAGCCCAGTTTTGGGGGGCTTGGAAGAAAAATTCCATGTATCACATTTTAAATGTTTCTAGTTTTCCATGCAAAACTTTAAAATGCATGTTAAATAACTTTGCTAATTATTGTGAAAAACATGTCAGTTAACCAAACTATGAAATTTCAATTATAAATGAAGTAATCCTATCTCTGCCTCTCTCTCTCAGTCATCTATCTTTCCACCTATTATCTAGTGCTTTTATAAAATGACTACAAAAATGGTGCTGTATAATGCTGAAGCTAGGTCACACCTGGTGATGCAACTTCCAACAAGTTCACTGAAATAGTTGCATTTAGAGCCTTGGGCTGCCATATAAGAAGTCCAAATCCTCTAAGGTTCTAGGGAAGTCAAGCCACGTGGAGTAGCCATGTGGAAATAATTCTGTCCACAGCTCCAGTTGGGCTCCCAGCCAATAGCCAAGGTCTGCTTTCAGCCATATGAGTAACCCATCTTGGTCACTGCCATCCAGTTGAGGCTTTGGACGATTTCAACCCCAACCAAAACTGGACTGTAATGACACAACAGAACCTGTACAAGAAACTTCCAAATGAGTCATTCTCAAATTTTTGACCCACAGAATCTATGAGCATAATAAAATAGGTATTGATACAAGGCACTGAGTTTGGGGTAGTTTGTTAGCAGTCGTTGTAATCAAACCAGTCTACATTTAACAAAGCAGAAACTAGAGAGGGAAAGCGCCAGATTTAGTACGCAGTGAAAGAAGGAAACTAACTTGATGAATATCAATACAGGCAATGATCAATTAATAAATGTGTATTTCAACATATATTTCTTAGAACATCTTTATGAATAGTCCTGTGCTAGACTGCACATGACCTAATGCACCTAATAGTACTGAGTAATTACTAACAAATAATTACATTACAATCTACGATTCATTACTATGGGATTTCAGAGAAAGTTGGCATGAGTTGAGGTTATTGGTGAAGTATCATTTAGGAAACAAAATTGAACTAAATTTTGAAAGATAGAATGTAGATAACTAGACAGGAGAAGGGGAGAACATTCCAGGTGGAAGACATTATGAATAAGCATGTGGAGGGCTTTAAGCATTCCCGGCTTGATAGCTGTAAGGAATTCTCTGGCTGAAGTAGACCGTTAGATTCAGTGGGGAGTGACTGCAGATTATAGAGTAGAAGAGAAACTTGATGGTGATATTTTAGGGAGTTTTGGCTGTATGCAGAGGAAATTTGAAGTAGGATGCCAGTCTTTTGGCACTTGTCTACCAATCTGAAACTTCGTCCTCTTTACACTTTTGCTTTTAACGAGTCCTAATCTGTATCTTCTATAAGCTTGGTTTAGACTTGCCTATTCTTTTTTCTTCAAAAGGTTTTGTTTGAGTTCTACCACCTTCAAACACCTGAAAAAAATATGTTCTATTGCTACTGTTGCTAGCTAGCTGATATAGTCAGGGTTGCCCAGAGAAACACAACCAATAGGATGTGTGTGTGTGTGTGTGTGTGTGTGTGTGCATGTGTTAGAGAGAGAGAGAGATGTATTTTAAGCAATTTGCTGGAAAACACAAAATCTGCAAGATGGACCAGCAGGCTGGAGACTCAGGGAATCGCTGTTGCTGCAGTTCAAGTCCAAAGGCCGTCTGCTGGCAGAATTCCCTCTTGATTGAATTGACCTTTTCTTCTCCTCTGAAAGAAAATGCTGCCTTTGGAAGAGAAAGTGGCAAAGTCGTGTGAATCCAGATTGCACATATCTTCCTGATCATGCCATGTTTTCATGCTATCACCAAACACTAAATTTGCAGGCACCTAGATCTTGGAATTCCTAGTCTCCAGAACTGTGATAAATAAATTCCTGTTGTTTAGAAGCACTCTCATCTATGGTATTTTGTTAAGAGCAGCCAGAATGGACTAAGACAGATGATATGTTTGGCTCCGTGTCCCCACCCAAATCTCATGTGGAATTTTAATCCCCTAATGTCAGGGGAGGGACCTTGTGGGAGGTGATTGGATAAAGGCGGTAGATTTCTCCCATGCTGATCTTGTGATAGTGAGTGAGTTCTCATGAGATCTCATGGTTTAAAAGTGTGGCACTTCCCCCCTTGTTCTCTCCTGCCACTGTGTCCAGAATTGGTTCCTTCCGGTGGGTTCTTGGTCTCGCTGACTTCAAGAATGAAGCTGCAGACCCTTGCGGTGAGTGTTACAGTTCTTAAAGATAGTGTGTCCAGAGTTTGTTCCTTCTAATGTTCGGATGTGTCTGGAGTTTCTTCCTTCTGGTGGGTTTGCAGTCTTGCTGACTTCAGGGGCGAAGCTGCAGACCTTCGCGGTGAGTGTTACAACTCTTAAAGGTGGCATGTCCGGAGTTGTTCATTCCTCCCAGTGGGTTTGCGGTCTTGCTGACTTCAGGGGTGAAGCTGCAGACCTTGGCGGTGAGTGTTATAGCTCTTAAAGGTGGCACAACTGGAGTTGTTCATTCCTCCCGGTGGGTTTGCAGTCTCACTAGCTTCAGGAGTGAAGCTGCAGACCTTCACGGTGAATGTTACAGCTCATAAAGGCGGCACAGACCCAAAGAGTGAGCAGCAGCAAGATTTATTGCAAACAGCAAAAGAACAAAGCTTCCACAGCATGGAAGGGGACCAAGTGGGTTGCTGCTACTAGTGCAGATGGCCTGCTTTTATTCCCTTATTTGGCCCACATCTTCCTGATTGGTCCATTTTACAGAGTGCTGATTGGTCTATTTTGACAGAGTGCTGATTGGTGCATTTACAAAGCTTTAGCTAGACACAGAGCGCTGACTGGTGCAATTACAATCCTTTAGCTAGACAGAAAAGTTCTCCAAGTCCCCACCCAATTAGCCAGACACAGAGTGCTGATTGGTGCATTTACAAACCTTTAGCTAGACACAGAGTTCTGATTGGTGCATTTACAATCCCTTAGCTAGACAGAAAAGTTCTCCAAGTCCCCACCTGACCCAGAAGTCCAGCCAGCTTCACCTGTCAACACCATATAAGACATGCTTTGCTTCCCCTTTGCCTTCTGCCGTGGTTGTAAGTTTCCTGAATCTTCCCCAGCCATGTGGAACTGTGAGTCAGTTAAACCTCTTCTTTATAAATTACTCAGTCTTGGGTAGTCCTTTATGGCATTGTGAAAATGGACTAATACAACAGGAAACAAGAGGACCTCTGTTTCAGCCTTATTGGCTGCTCATTCTGTCTATTCATAGGCAATTCTTTACAGTTTTTACTTATTTCTTCTGATATTTATTTTCTTATTTCTAAAATGCACATGCTACCATTTCTTGACTTTTTAGTTTTAGACATTACTTGTTGACTTTGAAGTAAGAAAGATAAGAATTTAGGCCCTCTTCACCTCTTATCATTGCATAATTATAAAACATGATTCGATTTTACATTATTAAGACTAAATATTAATCTGAGCTACACCACATAATGAAGTGACATGATATGATTACCTTTCCATTTTTGAACAGTTTATATTGTTATGCCCTGTTTTGGGAATTAATATTGATGATTTTTGACATTCATTTAATTAACTGTGTACTTGCCACATCCTTAATTTCTCTACCAGAAGTGTGTACCTGATGTTAAAACCCTCAGATAATGTTTAATTTAAAATACCCATAATCTGCTAATCTGTGATCAACTCCAATCTGTACTAGTTGTTTTCTAAAACTGCAATTCTCCTGACATCATGGTGCCTTTCATCTCTGTCATCCTAGAAGTTCCTCTGCATATTGCATTTTCTCTTTTCTGGTACACTGGAGGTAAAATTTTTGAGATCTTGCATGCTAAAGATGTCTTAATTCTATCCTCAGACATAACTGATAGTTGGCTTAGATTCAGAAGTCTAGTTTGGATATCATTTTACTAAGAATTTTTGAAGGCATTGCTGCATTTTATCCAATATGTATTTTTCTCTTGTGTGGCACCGTATTGATTTTCATTCCATCATGAGTGATTTTTGTTTGTTTGTTTATTTTTTCCTTCTCTGGAAACTTTTAAGATGTTATATTTGTTCCCAGTGTTTCACAAAGTGAAATTTCACATTGAAGTGGCTTTATATTGGAGGAAATAAAAATATTTTACCCCGAAACATACTTCTTTTTTTTATTATTATTATACTTTAAGTTTTAGGGTACGTGTGCACAATGTGCAGGTTAGTTACATATGTATACATGTGCCATGCTGGTGCGCTGCACTCACTAACTTGTCATCTAGCATTAGGTATATCTCCCAATGCTATCCCTTCCCCTTCCCCCCACCCCACAACAGGCCCCAGAGTGTGATGTTCCCCTTCCTGTGTCCATGTGTTCTCATTGTTCAATTCCCACCTATGAGTGAGAATATGCGGTGTTTGGTTTTTTGTTCTTGCGATAGTTTACTGAGAATGATGATTTCCAATTTCATCCATGTCCCTACAAAGGACATGAACTCAACATTTTTTATGGCTGCATAGTATTCCATGGTGTATATGTGCCACATTTTCTTAATCCAGCCTATCATTGTTGGACATTTGGGTTGGTTCCAAGTCTTTGCTATTGTGAATAATGCAGCAATAAACATACATGTGCATGTGTCTTTATAGCAGCATGATTTATAATCCTTTGGGTATATGCCCAGTAATGGGATGGCTGGGTCAAATGGTATTTCTAGTTCTAGATCCCTTAGGAATCGCCACACTGACTTCCACAATGGTTGAACTAGTTTACAGTCCCACCAACAGTGTAAAAGTGTTCCTATTTCTCCACATCCTCTCCAGCACCTGTTGTTTCCTGACTTTTTAATGATTGCCATTCTAACTGGTGTGAGATGGTATCTCAATGTGGTTTTGATTTGCATTTCTCTGATGGCCAGTGATGGTGAGCATTTTTTCATGTGTTTTTTGGCTGCATAAATGTCTTCTTTTGAGAAGTGTCTGTTCATGTCCTTCACCCACTTTTTGATGGGGTTGTTTGTTTTTTTCTTGTAAATTTGTTTGAGTTCATTGTAGATTCTGTATATTAGCCCTTTGTCAGATGAGTACGTTGCGAAAATTTTCTCCCGTTTTGTAGGTTGCCTGTTCACTCTGATGGTAGTTTCTTTTACTGTGCAGAAGCTCTTTAGTTTAATTAGATCCCATTTGTCAATTTTGTCTTTTGTTGCCATTGCTTTTGGTGTTTCAGACATGAAGTCCTTGCCCATGCCTATGTCCTGAATGGTAAAGCCTAGGTTTTCTTCTAGGGTTTTTATGGTTTTAGGTCTAACATGTAAGTCTTTAATCCATCTTGAATTAATTTTTGTATAAGGTGTAAGGAAGGGATCCGGTTTCAGCTTTCTACTTATGGCTAGCCAGTTTTCCCAGCACCATTTATTAAATAGGGAATCGTTTCCCCATTGCTTGTTTTTCTCAGGTTTGTCAAAGATCAGATAGTTGTAGATATGCGACGTTATTCCTGAGGGCTCTGTTCTGTTCCATTGATCTATATCTCTGTTTTGGTACCAATACCATGCTGTTTTGGTTACTGTAGCCTTGTAGTATAGTTTGAAGCCAGGTAGTATGATGCCTCCAGCTTTGTTCTTTTGACTTAGGATTGATGCAATAAAAAATGATACAGGGGATATCACCACTGATCCCACAGAAATACAAACTACCATCAGAGAATACTACAAACTCCTCTACACAAATAAACTAGAAAATCTAGAAGAAATGGATAAATTCCTCGACACGTACACTCTCCCAAGACTAAACCAGGAGGAAGTTGAATCTCTGAATAGACCAATAACAGGATCTGAAATTGTGGCAATAATCAATAGCTTACCAACCAAAAAGAGTCCAGGACCAGATGGATTCACAGCCAAATTCTACCAGAGGTACAAGGAGGAAGTGGTACCATTCCTTCTGAAACTATTCCAATCAACAGAAAAAGAGGGAATCCTCCCTAACTCATTTTATGAGGCCAGCGTCATCCTGATACCGTAGCCTGGCAGAGTCACAACCAAAAAAGAGAATTTTAGACCAATATCCTTGATGAACACTGATGCAAAAATCCTCAATAAAATACTGGCAAACCGAATCCAGCAGCACATCAAAAAGCTTATCCACCATGATCAAGTGGGCCTCATCCCTGGGATGCAAGGCTGGTTCAATATGCGCAAATCAATAAATGTAATCCAGCATATAAACAGAACCAAAGACAAAAACTGCGTGATTATCTCAATAGATGCAGAAAAGGCCTTTGACAAGATTCAACAACCTTCATGCTAAAAACTCTCAATAAATTAGGTATTGATGGGATGTATTTCAAAATAATAAAAGCTATCTGTGACAAACCCACAGCCAATATCATACTGAATGGACAAAAACTGGAAGCATTCCCTTTGAAAACTGGCACAAGACAGGGATGCCCTCTCTCACCACTCCTATTCAACATAGTGTTGGAAGTTCTGGCCAGGGCAATTAGGCAGGAGAAGGAAATAAAGGGTATTCAATTAGGAAAAGAGGAAGTCAAATTGTCCCTGTTTGCAGATGACATGATTGTATATCTAGAAAACCCCATCATCTCAGCCCAAAATCTCCTTAAGCTGATAAGCAACTTCAGCAAAGTCTCAGGATACAAAATCAATGTACAAAAATCACAAGCATTCTTATACACCAACAACAGACAGAGAGCCAAATCATGAGTGAACTCCCATTCACAATTGCTTCAAAGAGAATAAAATACCTAGGAATCCAACTTACAAGGGATGTGAAGGACCTCTTCAAGGAGAACTACAAACCACTGCTCAATGAAATAAAAGAGGATACAAACAAATGGAAGAACATTCCATGCTCATGGGTAGGAAGAATCAATATCATGAAAATGGCCATACAGCCCAAGGTAATTTATAGATTCAATGCCATCCCCATCAAGCTACCAATGACTTTCTTCACAGAATTGGAAAAAACTACTTTAAAGTTCATATGGAACCAAAAAAGAGCCCACATCACCAAAACATACTTCTTTACATATTTTGAGATGGCTGTTCAGAAAGCCAGCAAACCGAAGTAATTCTGCAAAGCTGTCTTGTGTCTCAGAGGAATGAATCTGCAGAGCATCTGCATCTATGCAGCCAGGCCTGCCTTGTCCAGATCTAGAAAAGGTTAACTGAGAGTCTGGCACTTTTAAGGTCTGAAAGAAACATTTACCATCTGTTCTCTGTCAGGGCTACTGCCTGTGGGGTTTAATTTATGTAACAAGACTGCCTTTTGCTAGCCAAGTCTCCTCTCCTTCTCATAACCTGTCTCGCCACTTAAACATGATTTACCACCATAACCCGTTTTTGGCCATGCTCTGAGTGTGCAGCGTGCAACCTTTCTATAACCTCGTGATGGTATATAAGCTTATATTATAAGGTTATATTCTATAACCTCAAGATGCTATATAAACTTCTGTACCCCACTCTGTGGTTTTCCCCTATCTGCACATTAACATATCTGAATGCATTTTCTCCAGTCAATCTTTTGTGAGGTGATTTTTCAGCAAACCTTCAGAGGGTGAAGGAAAGTTTTTCCGTGGCCTCTATAATGTGAATCTTTTAAGTTAATTTTCAAGGTATTTGGACAATGTGGGGACTTTCAATACATGTTTTGAATAATTTCCTTGAAACAATTATTGTAAAACTTCATCGTAATGTATCCAGTCTCTTTTTCTTGACCCCTCATTATGTGATGTGTGTCAGATCTCATTGACAGATTCTCTAACTTTTTCATTTGTCTTTCCTATTTTTCAAATTTTGGTATTTGTTCTATTTTCTGGAAGATTTCTTCAATGTTATCTTTTAATTCTTCTATGAATTTTCCAATATGTTTGTCATTTTTTTTTTTTTTTTGAGATAGAGTTTCCTTCTTGTTGCCTAGGCTAGAGTGCAGTGGCGTAATCTCAGCTCACCGCAACCTCTGCCTCCAAGGTTCAGGCGATTCTCCTGCCTCAGCCTACCAAATATCTGGGGTTACAGGCATGTGCCACCATGCCTGGCTAATTTTGTAATTTTAGTAGAGACGAGGTTTCTCCATGTTGGTCAGGCTGGTCTTGAACTCCTGACCTCAGGTGATCTGCCCGCCTTGACCTCCCAAAGTGCTGGGATTACAGGCATGAGCCACCGTGCCTGGCAATATTTTTAAAGTCTAAGAATTCTGAGGGGTTTATTTCTATTTTTGTTTTTATTTCATGGATGAAATGCCTTCATTTATTTCTTAGAAAACTTTTTTTTTTCAAATTTTCTTCTGTGTTCAGCATTGTTTCTATTTCTCTCATATTCTTTTTCCCCCTTAAAGTATGTGTTTTGTTTTATCTCTATTTTTCATGTAAGAGGCTTTTCTCACATTTCTAGTAATCTTACAGTCATTTTAGATTTTCTTTTATATTTAAGAGACATCAAAAACAGCATTGGAAACTCTGTATGTGTGAGAGGAGTTTGTCCAAGGTGACCTTCATTACAGGGAAATTGGGCGAGGGCCTGGACAAGTCGTTGAGTACATCCATTGACAGTCTCTCTAGGTCTTTCTTCCCGGGGATGTAACTCACTCTAGATGATTGCTTGAATCTTTTTGCAGTATATGTGCTTGGTTGGCACCTGGGTGTTTAGTAAAGGGACAGGAGATTGGGGGTCTTACACATGTAGCCATCACACTCAAGACTGAGGGTATTCAGTGAGATGCTGTATTCATAAATTATTTGGATAAGTCCCACCCCATCCACCATAACCAGGCCATGTCAATGTGGGTATAGTATTCATCTGAAACACAATTGGTGTAGAAAATCTAGTCACTTTAAATTGTAAACAGTCTCAATTCGGTAATTAAAAATGCAAATCCCCAGGCATTTGTAATAATTCAGGCTTCCAATCTTATTCAAACGTAAAAGTTCTCACTCTCTACCCAATCTGGAATCTCTTACAGGCTGGCATCGTCTGGTGGGAGAAGAAGGTACAGTCATCTCCTTTTTTTCTCAGGTAACTCCACTCCTACTTACTAGCTGCAATTACAGACTCTTCAAAACTCCCGAAGAAGTAGAGGCAAGAGGAACAGGATAAGTTGTAGCTGACAAGAAATATTGTAAGATGGCTTTGTGCTCCTTGAGACTTGTTGTATTTAAAATGGACTTTTATCAGACATTTGCATATCACTGAGTTCTTCCACCAATTACTGGAGTTCTTTTATTTGCAGTTACTTTTATAAGGCCAATCATTCTCTTCTAGCAGTCATTCACTCCCTTATCCTTCAGAAGACTTTTCCAATGGCGAGGCCAGATTTTGCCTCTGCTTTTACTGGTGCTTTTGATTGTGCCATTTGAAGAGGCTGTAAGAGAGCACCTAACACAGGTCTCATGCCTTTTCTCTAGTGCAAGGTTCACAGCTGGCTCAAAAACAAAACATTATTTACCTAAATTCTGGGAGAGCAGGCCAGTTCCCAAATAGCAGCAATTTTGTTTCATTCCTTTGCTAAAGCACGGAGTCATGTACTTAGTGTCCTTAGGTGATTTCATTGTTGTGCGAACATTGTAGAGTGTACTTACAGAAAGCTGGATAAGATAGCCTACTACACACCTAGGCTATATGGGATAGGATTTTGCTCCTGTACTATACTGAATACTATAGGCAAATGTATTACACAATGGCAAATATTTGTGTATCTAATCAAATATTTGTGAGTGAGTGATGAGTGGATGTGAAGCTGTAGGACATTAATGTATTCTGCTATGGACTTTAAAAACATTGTACATGTAGTCTACACTAAATTAAAAAACATTTTTTCTTCAATAATACATTAACCTTAGCTTACTCTAACTGTTACTTCATAAACTTTATTAAAAAATTTTTTTGACTCTTGTAGTAACACTTAGCTTAAAACACATTGTATAGCTGTACAAACATATTTTCTTTCTTTATAGCCTCGTTCTATAAGCTTTTCTTTCAATTTAAAACATTTTTTACTTTTTACTTTTTAAACTTTTTTGTTAAAAACTAAGACAAAGACATACACATTAGTTAGGCCAACACAGGGTCAGGATCAAGAATATCCCTGTCTTCCACCTCCACATCTCCTCCCACTGGAAGGTCTTCAGGGGCAACAATACACACATGGAGCTGTGATCTCCTCTGACAACATGATCACAGTGCTTTGTATGTCACTGATGGACCTGCCTGAGGCTGTTTACTGTTAACTTCTTTTTAATAAGTGGGAGGTATACACTCTAAATATCAATAAACAGTATCATATAGTAAATACGTACACTAGTACCACAGTCATTCATTTTCATGATTAAGTATTATGTACTGTACATGAGTGTGTGTGCTATGCTTTTATATGACTGGCATCACAGTAGTTTCCTACAGCAGCATCACCACAAACATGTGAGTAATGTGTTGTCCTACAGAGTTATGACAGCTGTGATGTTATTCCCAGACCAAACTGAGGGTTGGATGCTATTTCTCATGGCCCAATAATGAGATGCAGATGAACTTGGGAGGAAGAGAGTTTTTATTTCTGTAACCAGTTACAGGGAGAAGGCCTGGAAATTATCACCAGACCAACTCCAAATTACAAAGTTTTCCAGAGCTTATATACCTTCTAAGCTATATGTCTATGTTTAAGTGTGCATTCATCTAAAGATATAAGTGATTAACTTCTTTCAATCTATAACTAAGGCCTGAGTCTTGAAGACCTTCCTCTGGAGCCTCTGTAAATTTACTTAATGTAAGTGGGTCCGGGTGCTGGGGTGATTACACTTATCTTGTTTCCTGCTAAATCACAGAGTTTTGGGGAGTTCCTTCAGACTCCCAATAAACTTGTTTGTGCGGGCCTGGGGAGTTTCTTCAGATCCCCAATAAAACTTGTTTAATCATGCTTTGAGGTTCAGGAAAGGCCTAGGCAAAACTATTGGTGGGTTTCTGTTATATTCCAGCCTTTGTATAAGGGCCCTGGATTTTCACATTTAACTTAACCACTCAGTACTGAAACAGTTGTTACAGAGGTCTGTGTTAATGAGACCTGGCCTGCCACAATGTCACTAGGCAAGAGGAATTTTTCAGCTTTGTTATAATCTTGTGGGACCATTGTCATATACGTGTCTGTCATTGATGAAAATGTGATTATGAGGCACATGACTGTATTCAGCCCTTCTTTGGCCTTACAGCTTTGCTAGATGGGAATCAAGTACCAGTGAACCTCCCTGCATCTCCTTGGCTGCTGGGGACAGTTATCTAGCTCTCCAAAAGGTCACATCTGGCCAGACATGGTGGCTCATACCTATAATCCTAGCACTTTGGAAACCTGAGACAGAAGGATCACTTGAGCCCAGGAGTTCGAGACCAGCCTGGGCAACATAGCAAAACTTGGTCTCTACAAAACAGGAAAATTAGCCAGGTGTGGTGGCATGTGCCTGTGGTCCCACCTACTTGAGAGGCTGACATGGGAGGATAGCTTAGCCCAGGAGCCTGAGGCTGTGGTGAGCTGTGATTGTACCACTGCACACCAGCCTGGGTAACAGAGTGAGCCCCTATCTCAAAACAGAAACAAAAACAAAAACAAACAGTCACACCAGTGCCCTCTCCTCTTAGGTGTAAGGTAAGAATTGGATACTCCATACTCTTCCCCCTTGAGAAAAGTGGGAAATTGACTTAGAGTCTATCATGAAGTCTCTTTTAAAAAATCTTCAACTATTCTCTTCATACTCCAGCAACTCAATTCTTTCATATCCTTGGTAAGGGCAGGAGGTTTAGAGTCATGTATCCAGTTTCAGAGAATTTGTATGTTCTATATATAGTTGAGAACTTCCTTTGGAGTACAACATCTGTAATATATTGATGCCTTAGTGAAAACTTGTCATTTAATTTAATTTTAAATGAATGCAAACAGAACCTAATTTTATATAACTCAGATGACTTAATCCAATTGTAACTAATGCTTGGCCACAGATTAGCTTGTTTCATTCCACTTATTGGTCATTTTGTGATTTGCTCCAATCTTATCTATCAGAATGCTCAATCCAGTTTCATATACCTCATAGAGCAATGAGGCCTAATGAAAGCAGGCACTTACCCAGAGCTTACTATTTTCACACTGTTCTTCATACTTTATATGTGTTAATTCATTTAAATATTACAATAAATCTAGAAGGTAGGTACTGTTATTATTCCTGCACTACAGGAAAGGAAATGGGGGCACAAGAAGGTTAAGTAATTTGTCAGTTTATACAACTAATAAATAGTGGTGTTGAGATTTAAACCCAAGCAGCGTGACTTCAGAGACTGTGCTCTTGACCATTTTTTTGTATTACATTTGGGCACATACAATTGAGGAACACTTGAAAGACCCACAGGAGGTAGCTCCTGCCTCAGTAAATTGACAGCTGAAATATAATACTGAGATGTCAATACTATGATGGCCAAGATTTTGCTTGACAATCTTATTGCTTTGCTAGATGGGAGTCAAGGACCAGTAAAACTCCCTGCATCTCCTTAGCTGCTGGGGTCAGTTACTTAACTCTCTAAAAGTCACACCTGGCCAGATGTGGTGGCTCACATTAGTTAGACATAGTTACATCTAACTATAAATAGAAGCTGGCCATCATGTATCTAGCCTCCTTAAAAAGTCTTGCTTGGGCTGGATGCGGTGGTGCATGCCTGTAATCCCAGCACTTTGGGAGGCCAAGGCAGGTGGACCACTTGAGGTCAGGAGTTCAAGACCAGCCTGGCCAACATGGTGAAACTCCGTCTCTACTAAAAATACAAAAATTAGCTGGGCGTGGTGGCGCCCGCCTATAATCCCAGCTACACAGGAGGCTGAGGCAGGAGAATTGCTTGAACCTGGGAGGCAGAGGTTGCAGTGAGCCGAGATTGTGCCACTGCACTCCAGCCTAGGTGACAGAGTGAGATTCTGTCACAAAAAAAAAAAAAAAAGAAAGAAAGAAAGAAAGAAAAAAGTCTTGCTTGGATTTTAGTTTTGAAGTTAGGTCATGTTTTGAATGTAGCATGATATTATCCTAAGATTGATTATATTGTTGATTTGGACTAATGTCAAAAAGAAAATGAAATAAAGCTAAGTTTCTGCAAAATGATAATAAAAGCAAGAAGATCAGTTCCAGAAATATTACCAGTGTTTAAAAGTAGGTAGAATTATACTGGCATAGAGATGTTTTATATTTTTATTGCTTATGTAATAAATCAAAATTCAATACCACTTTCAGAGTTAGATTTATGTCTTGAAGATCTGGGAATTTACACTGGTCTATGAGGTTCCATATTTTTGCTGTTATTGCAATTTTAGCACTGGAGATTAATAAACATAGAAAAGTTGTAAAAATAATGGGTTCAACAGTTAGTAACTTTGTTAGGTAATGAGTTTTTGCTAAGCAAATTATGAAGTATGGAAAAGAAAAATAGCTCAGAGCAGTTTGAGCTATGTGGGGTATCCACAATTTATTAATCCCAGAGAGAGATGAGTATGGGACTTCAGTCACACCCCTGCATCCATGTCAAGGGGCAATTGTTTAAGACATTATTTTTCTTTCTTTTCTTCCCTGTAGTTCCCTGACTAGCTGCCTCACCCATTATCTTCACATTCCTGGACTTTGTGATACAGAGAGCAGTGTATAGCCTATTAATAGATTATATAATTTTAATGTAAATTATTGGTAAACGACAAGGGACCTGCCTCTCATTTTTTTTTCCTTTAAAACCCCACTTGTAACTGCTGCTAATTGGAGCATATATTCAGGGCTACTTGTGCTTCAGGTTGCAGTTCTTAAACTTGGTCCAAATAAACTCTCTACTTATATTAATTTTGCCTCTGATTTTTCCTTTAGGTCAACAAGTAGATGCAAAACAAAGGCATATCTTGATCAGCTTTTACATTTATCATATATAAAACATTAAAATAGAGAAAACTGCTAGCACAGAGTTGGTCAAGCTGGGTACTGCATAGTGGTGTCACTTGCATTGACCATTCTGTGAATGGTGGTCCCTGGAGCTACATATTGTGGTGGCCATGATAGTAAAAATCAACTGACTTTAGCCAAGTTCAACAATATTTTCTGAGAGGAAAGTTCATATGAGGAAAATGCAAGGACTTTTTCTGAGGCAAAGAGTTTAAACTTTATCCTAATGAGGCATGAATTTTTGAGAATCCCACTAAGGTGGTCACCTGAGCACCATGAAACCAAAATATCATGAATCTCTATTGCTTCTGGATTCAGTGGGTTGTCACTACAAGAGCTGGGAAGTTTCCCAAACAGTCTCTGTATAACAGGAGATAAATAGCCAACAAATCTTAGAAACCTTGCCTATTTACCTGTAGCAGAAAAGAATATGTGACCCCAAATTATGACTGTAGGAGACCAAAATATACTAACCCCAAATATGCCTCTTTGGTGTAGGATTATTTTGAGTTGGTTATTTTGAGAAATTGCAGATATAGGACGAGCTCTGAAAACAGAATAGGGATTATCCTTTTGTAAGGAAAATTAAAATCTGTAAAGGAAATTTCCGTTGGTAAGAGCATCTTCCTTTCAATACCAGGAAGAGAAGAAGAACTCTAAATCACTAGAGACTCTTTGTGATGGAGAAGGCATTGACATCAATCTGCATGATGGTAATGTGTGTGGCCTTGGACAATTTACCTGTCTGTGCTACAGTTCCCTTATCTCTGAAACAAGTACTTGCATACTAGAGTTTTAAAGCTTAAGCGAAATGACGTAGGAAGAAAATTTATATCCCAGCTTCAGGCACATTGTATGCTCTTAATAAATGTGTACTAGTGATTTTTAGAGATGCTTTGCTCATGAAACATTCCATTCAAATGACTCATGTTCAGAAGCCCAGTCTGGAAGAATAGTAAAATGTTTTCCTGGTTGAAGTATATTTGGGAACGCTTGAGATTGCTCCTAGAAACCCTCAAGATCACTCAGAGTTCACTTGGAAAGCCACCAGTTTACCGTAATTTATGATATCCCAATCCACTTCACAGATTAGAAAAAAATCTTCCTTTCTGAGTTGCTTTCTGGAAGCTGTCCAGCTAAGACATGGCCAATTTGTATCCTCATCTTTGAGGCAGAGATGAAAGCAAAGTTCAAATTTCCTTAGTTCATATTCTTTAATCTTTCATTTTGCCACTATTCGTGAATAAGGCCAGAAAAAAGCCCATTCAGCTAGAACTGTTACCAGTGGAATGCATCCCAGTTACCCTGAATTACTGGCAGAGAATCCATACATGTCTGCAGCAACTTTCATTCTTGCTTTCTCAGAAGAAAGACTTTGGCCAAGGGGCATAAAGCAGAAGAAGGGACCAAGGCAGGCTTCAGAGCAAGGGTGGAAATTTACTTAAAAAGGCTTTAGAATAGGAAAGAAAGAAAGGTGCGCTTGGAGGAGACCATGTAAAGGTTAAAAAGAGCATTTAACCTTGATCCTAGGGCTTTCTTTTTTTTTTTTTTTTCCACACAAAACAAATTGATTTTATTGTGAGATAGATTTTCTCAGAATAGCCAAGATCTTATAAAAACATTATCTTTTTTTAAAAATTATACTTTAAGTTCTGGGGTACATGTACAGAATGTGCAGTTTTATTACCTAGGTATACACGTGCCACGGTGGTTTGGGGATCACCTCTTTCCCATGATTCTTCTCTTAGGTGGGCTTCCTGCATGCTCAGTGCCCACCTTACCCTTGGGAATTGAGCATGTGCAGTGCGTTTAGGAAGTTGTACATATGCCCGTCTGAGGCCTTTTACCTTTTTTCTGGTGGAGTGTCCCTGAGAGGTCATACTTCACTATCTTGTTTCTTAATGCTCATGCCCAGGAAGTTTCTGCTTCCTGGCATCTGCATTCAATTAACACTTTAATAGCTGTGAAGCATCAGGAGATTGTCTTTCCCTGGCTTTAGAGAGGTAGTGTGATAATTATCGAACATCACCTGATATTCCTAGTGGGTGGGGGGAGAGCCCTCTGCTGCCTTGCTGATGCCTATCTAACTGCCTGTAACAGAATGGCCTAGTACTTAGTGGAAAGGGCACTGAACCTGTAATTTAGATATGAGATCCTCCACAGATCTGCCATAGTTTGCTACGTATCAGCTGAGTTAATCTTGGATGTTTATATAACTCCTCTGGGTCTCAGTTTCCTGATTTGTGAAATAGGTTTAATGCTTTTGACACAGTGTTGTGAGAATGTGATAATATCAATATACTTACTACCGGGCAAGGTGTCAGAGCCCCAGCATCAGGAAGTGGTCCATTTGCAGGTTGGTAGAAAGAATTTACTGACAAAAGTATAGGTCTGAAAAAGGAAAGTTTCTTAGAAAGAAAGAACACTGTAAAAGGGTGCAGCGGAGTGCCTCAGAGAGACAGGAGTGAGTGCGCCATGGTAGATATTCCTTAGGAGCATTTATGGAGCTTAAGGCGGGAGCCGAGGGGTTATTTTGACCATATTGGCCACATAGGTCATGAGAAATGATTGCATTTGTAGACATTTTGGTGCCTTAATGCCAGCAAGGGTTGCACAATGAATTTTGGCATGCCATTTTGGAGATGTGCAAGAATTCTAGTTACTTATAATATTTACATTGAAAAGTGGCCTGGAACCAGATGCTGACTTTAGATACTAGAGAAGTTTAATTACTTCTAAATTCCCAGATAAGGAGTTTTGCCTCTGGATGGCCTGTTTGATGGTCACCAGGTGGTCTTTGCTCCCTTCTAAATTCTTCAGATGAGGAGTTTTTGTCTCTAGTGGCCTGTTTAATGATCACCGGGTGACTTTTGCTCTCCTCACATACCTAAGGCTGTACCTGGTACATAGACACTCAATAGATGCTAGTAATGCTAATTTCCAATCTAGTTCTATTACATCATTTGAAGCGGTGGACAAATTTTATTCACTACATATTGTTTAGTGAATAAAGATATTCTCAGCTTCAGTTTGGCCATCTCCAATACATAAGTTAGAAAAGTTGTACTAGGAAGCATATCAAGGAAATGAGATTGAACATAACTTATTGACACTGTGTAAAATTTAAATTTGGAATAAACAGGAATACTGTTCATATATAGCTAAAACTATGTGACTCTTCTCTATTTGCATAAAATTTTCATTTTCCTTAATATTTAGTAAATCTATGGAAGCAGCAGAGTCACATGTAAGGTATTCTACATGATACCGCTGAGGATGGTGCACTGACATGCTGAGTATGTTGAACTAAAGAAATAGTTTCAGAACCAAGGTCTCTCTGAAATTCTCCTGCCTCCCTGTCTCTCACCCTCTGCTTCTCCCAAAGCACAGGAAGGGACTTTCTATGATATTCTCTTATCTTACTAAGAAAAGTTCTTCCAGAAGGAATGTGATTGGTATGAGCCCCCTCCATTAAATCTACATTAAGCCCAGCTGACTAACTCCTTTTGAAGAGGAGACTAGAGTTCTCCATGCCCAGGATACCATGTCCAGATAGACTTTTTCACCCCTTTTTCTGTGGACCATTACCTGAGAGACCTTATCTGCATAATAAGACACTTTTTGTTCACAGTCTAGTTCTTCCCTGCACCCTCCCCTAACCTGTTGCCACCACCCTCCAGGAGTCTTCAAGGCTTTGATTCTTTCTGTTGCTCAAAATGCTATTTAAGCTTCAACCATCTGGCCCTTCTTTAACTCTTATCCTTTGTGAGACCCTCATTCATATGCACATAATAAATTTGTATGCCTTTTCTCTTGCTAATCTGTCCACTGTCAAGTTTATTTCTCAGACTCAAATATTAAAGCTCTGCAGGAGAGATAAAAAGGTTCTCTCACCCCTACATGGTACTTACATTATACTTAGGGATCTTACTTTACTGACTCATCTCATTAATCTGAAAATCTCAGGTTAAAAATAGTAGCATTTCTAAAGTCATTTTATTATTTTTGGAGAGTTTTAGTATACCTTATGTGGTCAGTACATTGCAGTAAGAATCAGCATTTTAGTGAAAAATACATTGCAAATTCCTCAATCCATGAAAAGGCTTTGTATGTTGATAATTAATGATATCTAGTAGAAAATCTACCCATGTAGAGGTTCTTCCAGAGGTTGAAATTTTGCTGATTCTACTTTTTATTTGAGGGAGGGTGGTTTGTCATAAATTTTGGAAATCTGTACTGTTTTTCTTTCTTTCTTTTTTTTTTTTGAGACGGTGTCTTGCCGTCACCCAGGCTGGAGTGCAGTGGCGCGATCTCGGCTCACTGCAGGCTCCACCCTCTGGGGTTCACGCCATTCTCCTGCCTCAGCCTTCCAAGTAGCTGGGACTACATGTGCTGTCTTTCTTGAAGATGCTTTACTGTCAAATTATTTCTAATAATTTTTTATGTATATAGTCTCACATTTCTAGAGATTTAGTTTTTATTTGAAATCAGAAGACCTAGATTTGTGTTATTTCTTCAACTTTCTAGCCATATGACCTTATACAAATCACTTAGCCTTTCTAAAACTAAATTACCGAATCTTGAAAATGGAAATGTAAACCAAAAAATATCTGAGACAAGTCTCAATTAATTTAGAATTTTATTTTGCCAAGGTTAAGGGCAATGCCTGGACAAAATAAACACAGAATCACAAAAACAGTCTGTGGTCTGTGTCTTTCTCCAAAGATGATTTTGAGGGCTTCAATATTTAAAGAGGAAAAGTGGGCTGGAGAAAAAAAGAGAGAGGGTATGGTCACATTATTGAATCCACATGTTGCAAGAGAAATGGAGCAGTCAGGGGAACAGTCAATTATGTATTTGTCTTGCACTTGGTAAATCTGGCACTTTACCTAAGGTAAAGTGAATATAGAGTAGCTACTTATGGAGATATTTAACCTTTTATATGCAGCTGTCTGCTTAGTAATGAAAGAAAAGGCAGCTTCTGACATGACCCAGCTTTCAGTTTAATTTTTTTTTTTTTTTTTTGCACAGTGAATTGGGGTCCCAAGTTTTTATTTTCCTTTCACTATGATAATGAACTCAGTATTTTCACTGGATTATTACAATTCAAGAAATGGGAATAATGTTAAGGAGTGTTTTGTAATTGCAAAGGGCTATGTAAATATATTGCCATTTCTTTCTTAGTTTGCAAAGGGATGAGGAAAAAGTAAGTAGCTATGACTTTTCTCTGACAAGGAGGAATTTCTTTCATTTTTCTTATGATATGCTGATATTTCTGCATCCTTCTAAATCCAGGTATTCTAGAAACCAGAGAAGTAAATATAATTTAAGATCCCAGGTCAACAATAATTAGTTTGATGTGTAGATGTGAAGGTTTAGTGCATGATACAGATCTAGCATCTGGCCTGTCACATACTAGTTTTGTTCACTTGGATAATCCACAGATGACTTTTAAAGTATTTATTGTGTTCATATCATTGCACTATGAGGTAAAGATGAGACAGTACCAATCTCGCTTTCAAGGAATTTATATTCTTAGTGGGATAAAAAGAATGATATAATGAGAAATTAGGAAACAGTGATTATTGCACCAAAAATCATAAATAAAAAAGCCAAGGGATTTCCAAGGGAAGAATGGTTACATTTGTTGTGAGGACTCACAAACATTTGACATTTGACATTGACTGGAATGAGAAGATAAGATTTGTAAGATAGGAAGGGAAAAACAGTATAGAGATGATAACTATAAGGAGTGTTTGGAGAGTAGAAAGGACCTAGTTTTAAATGAAGAATATAATAGCAAATTGAGATGTAAGGAGACAAAATTTTGAAAAAACATGTAGTGGCCATATATGGAAGAACTTAAATAACAATGAAAAAAATTTTCTCTTATATTTTTAGGCAACACATAGCCTTTGAATATTTTTGATCTGGAAAGTAGCATAGGCAGAGATATAAATTGCTGACTGATAAGATGAAAAGGGTTGGAAAAGACTTGATGTGTATTATGGTTTTGAGCCAGGGTACTTTGGCCCATAAGCGTTTTGGTTTAAGGAAAAGAGAGTTATTTGAAATACCTTATAGAAAAGAATAAGAATTAGGAGTGGAGCCAAAAAGCCATAAGGGACTGATAGCGTTTGACTGTGTTCCCACCCAAAATCTCATCTTGAATTGTAATCCAAATTATAATTCCCACGTGTTTGAAAAGGGACCTCATGGGAGTTGAGTAGATCATGGAGGTGGTTCCTCCATGCTGTTCTCATTGATAGTGAGTGAGTTATCATGAAATCCAATGATTTTATAAGGGGCTTCCCCACCTCACTTTGCACTTCTCTCTCCTGCCACCATGTGAAGAAGGATGTGTTTGCTTCCCCTTCTGCCACAATTGCAAATTTCCTGAGGCTTCCCCAGCCATGCAGAACTGTGAGTAAATTAAACCTCTTTTTTTTTTTTGAAATTACCCAGTCCCAGGCAGTTCTTTATGGCAGAGTGAGAATGGAGTAATACAGTAAATTGGTCCTGAGAGAGTGGGGTGCTATAAAGATACCCCAAAATGTGGAAGTGACCTTGGAACTGGGTAACAGGCAGAGGTTGGAACAGTTTGGAGGGCTCAGAAGAAGACAGGAAAATGTGGGAAAAGTTTGGAACTTCCTAGAGATTTGGAGGGCTCCATAGACAGGAAAATATGGGAAAGTCAGGAAGTTCCTAGAGACTTCTTGAATGGTTGGACCAAAATGCTGATAGTGAATGTGGAAAATGAAGTCCAGGCTGAGGTGGCCTCAGACGAAGATGAGGAACTTCTTGGGAACTGGAGCAAAGGTGACTCTTGCTATGCTTAGCAAAGAGACTGGTGTCATTTTTTCCCCTGCCCTGGAGCTCTGTGGAACTTTGAACTTGAGAGAGATGACATAGGGTATTTGGCAGAAGAAATATCCAAGTGGCAAAGCATTCAAGAGGAGGCAGAACGCAAAAGTTTGGAAAACATTGGCTGGGTGCGGTGGTTCACGCCTGTAATCCCAGCACTTTGGGAGGCCAAGGTGGGCAGATCATGAGGTCAGGAGATCGAGAACATCCTGGCTAACACAGTGAAACCCCCGTCTCTACTAAAAATACAAAACATTAGCCAGGCGTGGTGGCAGGTGCCTGTAGTCCCAGCTACTCAGGAGGCTGAGGCAGGAGAATGGCATGAACCAGGAGGTGGAGCTTGCAGTGAGCCGAGATTGCACCACTGCACTGCAGCCTGGGCGACGCAGTGAAACTCCATCTCAAAAAAAAAAAAAAAAAAAAAGTGTGGAAAACATGCAGCTGGACCATGAGATAGAAAGGAAAAACCCATTTTCTGAGGAGAAATTCAAGCTGGCTGCAGAAGTTTGCATAAGTAATGAGGAGCCAAATGCCACTTGCCAAGACAATGGGTAAAATGTCTCCAGGGTTTGTCAGAGACCTTTGCAGCAGCCGCTCCCATTGCAGGCCACGAGGCCTGGGAGGGAAAAATGATTTCCTGGGCCAAACCCAGTGCCCCTTGCTCTATGCAGCCTTAGGACATAGCATCATGTGTCCCAGCTGCTTTGACTCCAGCCATGGCTAAAAGGGGCCAAGAAACATGTTGGGCTGTTGCTTCAGAGAGTGCAAGCCCAAAGCCTTGGTGGCTTACATGTGGTGTTGGGCCTGTGGGTGCACAGAAGTCAAAAATTAATGTTTGGGAACCTCCACCCAGATTTCAGAGGATGTATAGAAATGCCTGGATGTCCAGGAAGAAGTTTGCTGCAGGGGCAGAGCCTTCATGGAGAAACTCTGCTAGGGCAGTGCAGAAGGGAAATGTGGGGTGGGAGCCCCCCACACAGAGTTCCCACTGGACACCACCTGGTGGATCTGTGAGAAGAAGACCACTGTCCTCCAGACCCCAGAATTGTAGATCCACCAACAGCTTGCACCATGTGCCTGGAAAAGCTGCAGACACTCAATGGCAGCCTGTGAAAGCAGCCTGGAGGGAGACTGTACCCTACAAAGCCACAGAGGCAGAGCTGCCCGAGGCCATGGGAGCCCACCTTTTGCATCAGTGTGACCTGGATATGAGACATAGGAGATCATTTTGGAACTTTAAGGTTTAATGACTGTGCAGCTGGATTTCAGACTTGTGTGGGACTGTAGCCCCTTTATTTTGGCTAATTTCTCCCATTAGGAATGGGAACATTTACTCAATGCCTGTACCCCAACTATATCTAGGGAGTAACTAACTTTCTTTTGATTTTACAGGCTCATAGTTGGAAGACACTTGCCTTGTCTCAGATAAGACTTTGGGTTAATGCTGGAATGAGTTAAGACTTTGGGGTACCATTGGAAAGACATTATTGTGTTTTGAAATGTGAGGACATGAGACTTCGAAGGGTCCAGGGGTGGAATGATATGGTTTGGCTTTGTCCCTACCCAAAATCTCATCTTGAATAGTAATCCAATTTATAATCCCCATGTGTTGGGGGAGGGACCTTGTGGGAGGTGATTAGATCATGGGGGCGGTTCCTCCATGCTGTTCTCATGATAGTAAATGAGTTCTCATGTGATCTGGTGGTTTTATAAGGGGTGTTCTCCCTTTGCTCCACACTTCTCTCTCCTGCCACTGTGTGAAGAAGGATGTGTTTGCTTCCCCTTCCACCATGATTGTAAATTTCCTGAGACCTCCCCAGCCTTGTGGAACTGTGAGTCAGTTAAATCTCTTTCCTTTATAAATTACCCAGTCTCAGGCAGTTCTTTATAGCAGCATGAGATGAACTAATACAGGGACCAAGGAACTAAATTAACAAAAATTTCTCTTTTTTCTCTTTTTTATTCTTTCCTCCCTCCTTCCCTCCCTGCTGATGTCTCTGCTTTTCTTTATACTTCCATTGATTCTCTATTTTCTGTAAGTTGAATTTTTTTGTGTATTTAGTCTTCAGTCACTCTGACCCTTAGCTATATACTGCTTGTTATAATTCTTAATGCCTAGAAAAAAATTAAATTCATTGTTTTCATTCTTCTTAAGCAAGTCAAAGTAAATTAGGTTGCCTGCCAGGGTATGGATAGCTTCCTTTGCATCTGGGGTCTAGGTCTAAACAATAGTGTCTGAGAGAGCTGGGGATGGTCATATGATCTAGTGTCCAAGCAACTGGACCTGTGAATGAGGATAATTTCCGTGAAAAAGAAATATGGGTAGGGCAAGGTATCAATCAGGGTTCTAGCAGAGAAACAGAATGAGTAGGACTTATTAGCTATCTATCTATCTATCTATCTATCTATCTATCTATCTATCTATCTATCGTCTTGTATCTAACACAAGGAAGTCTCTTATGCCATTATGGAGACTGGCTAGGTAAATTTGAAATCCATAGGGCAGGCTATCAAGAAGGGTGGGCTGGAAATTCTCAGGCAGGAGCTGATGCTGCAGTCTAGAGGTAGAATTTCTGGTTTGTCAGAGAAACCTCAGTTTTGTTCTTCAGGCCTCTCATCTGTTTAGTTGAGGACCCCTTAGAAAATTGAGGATAATTTCCTTTACTTAAAGTCAATTGATGGAAGATGCTAATCACATCTACAAAATACCTTCACGGCAGCACCTAGGTTAGTTTTTGAATAGCAGGGGACCATAGCCTAGCCAAATTGACACATAAAACTAACTGTCACAGGCAGGCACTCCAAAACAGGCCTAATACATTGACTATACAAGAAGATGGAAGTGCACTGTAAGAAAAAATATTGAGCCTGTTTTTGAACACATAGAGTTTTCAGTGTCCCTGAGTCATTGACACATTATTTTGTGCTTTTGTACAGTTTGTTCTAGATGATTTCTGAGGCTTCAGTTATAAAATAATTCCTATTATTATTGTGTGCAAAAACAATAGAGATGATTAACAAAAGGCAATTGTCATTGCAAAGAGAATAACCTTTCAGAATTAAAATTTTATTCCTATTTACCACCTCTTCCCAGAAGGATAGTAACAGAGTGAATTAATTTTGGCTAAGAAATAAGGCATTTGGCTTGTCATTTACTCAGCACCCCATAGGCCATATACTATGTTAGATGCTATAGATATGGATATGGAGAAACATGACTATAATCTAATGACTCTAGGCAAATTGATCATTTCAGTACATGTTACATTCTGTGAGAGAAATGTGCACAGCACTGAGGAGTGGCATATGAATCAAGCCAGGGGTTCATGGAAGGCTTCCTGGGAGACAGATATTTTGAACTAAACCTGAAGGTCAGGATTTAGATAGGCAGAGAAGATGGCCACAGGAAGGGGCAGCTGCTGGGAACAGAGAAACTTTGAGTAAACCTCTGCTGTAGGCTGGTAAGGAGGACAGAAAAGTCAGACACTTTAGTGGGCTATTTAACTTTTTGAAAAGTGCTATAGGTTTGCAGGGAAAGAAATTAGTGTGTTTGAGGGCAGTGAGAGAAGTTATGTGTCTTGATCAGAGACTTAAGAGAAGAGAAGGAATTTCTAGGTGCACTATGATGATGAGGGTAGCTGGGACAGGCACAACTGGAGGGTCATTTTAGGCAGAAGGTAGAAGACAGCAGGTTTAGGGGTGAGGAAGAGAGTGGATTATTCATTTACTTTTGGCTATGTTGTATCTTTCCAAACATTCTCACAGTAGAGAGAAATAGCCTTATTAGCCAGACACTGGGTCAAATTTCAAAGCTTGTGTATTCCATGACTGTCATTTTATGGTAATCATATTATGCAAAAAATTCTAAAGTGATAGGTAATTCTTTCCCTAGATTTATTCATTCAGTTTCAAACGAAATTGTATTAAAATTCTTTTGTCCATTTTCTTTTGTTTTCCCTCCGTTGTTTTAGCTCCTTCATCTTGCAGAGTTTTCTGATTGTATTAATGTTTGCTTGGATGTCAATCTTGTTCAGTTTACTTAGCATACATAACATGCAGTTTCCGAATTGTGACTCGATCCCTGCAGTTCCAATAATTCTCATTCATTCTTGTCATTTTAAATGTGATTGAAGGCAGAAAATTTACATGCTGCTGCATTAATGCATTTTGAAAGCTAACTTTGGAAATGTCATTTGTTTATATATACAAACCTTAAACCATCCAAGGGTTTTTTGAGTAAGAAGAATTTTATCTGCTCAGGACATATTGCCATGTTGTTTTCATTTATGCAGCTTTGAACTATCAGCAACCAGCACATCTTCAGAACATCGAGATGAAGTAGATGGTAAACTTTGTGGAGTTGTGCTTGTTTGTTTGTGATTCTTTGTGCATCTGTGTGTGTATGTGTGTGTGCATGTGTTTTCAGTGGATTTGTCCAGTGAAGTAACATAGTGCTCCAGAGAAATATTAGTACATGGTTTTCTCCTTCTTTTGTGTTCAAGTACTTTCTGTCCTATGTATGAAATAAGCTATGTGAATGTCCTTTGTATAACTAATGCATTGTATTATGGTGAAACACTACTTCTGTTCATTATATTGAAAAAATATGCATCATATTATGGTGAAGCACTGCTTCTTTGCATTATATTGAAAAAATACTTCAGGCCTTGCACCTCTTACTGCAATAGAAATGTGCTGTGGTGAATGTGTCCCCTCCAAAATTCAGGTGTTCAAACTTAATGGCCAAATGACTAATATAACGCTATTAAGAGATATGGCCCTTAAGAGGTAATTAGTCCATAATAGCTTTTCCCTTGTGAATGGGATTAGGTACCCCTGTAAAAGGACTTGACAGAGGGATTTTGTCTCTTTTTACCCTTCCACCTTATGCCATAGAGGACACAGCATTCTTCTCCTCTGAGGAGAACAGTGTGCAAGGTGCCATCCTGGAGGAGGAGACCAGACTCTTACCAGGTAATGACCCTGCCGGCACCTTGATCTTGGACTTCACAACCTCTGGAACTGTGATAAATAATTTTACATTCTTCATTAATTACCCAGACTGATATTTTGTTATGGAAACACAGACTAGGACAAAATTTATTTGTCCAAATCTGTATTAAAATGGTTTTAATGTAACTCCTCTCTTTCTTAGCTTTAATATTTTCCTTCCTTCCTTCCCTCCCTCCCTCCCTCCTTCCTTCCTTCTTTTCTTTATTCCTTCCTTTCTTCCCTCCCTCCCTCACCCTTCCTTCCTTCCTTCCCTCCTTCCTTCCTTCCCTCCTTCCTTCCCTTCTTCCCTCCTTCCCTCCTTTCTTCCTTTCTTCCTTCCCTTCCTTCCTTCCTTTTCTCCTTCCTCTCTTCTTGCTTCCTTCTTTTTTGCTTTTTCTTGTCATTATTTCAGTGATTTCATTTCTCCTTTGCCTGTGCTGTCTTTTTAATATCTGCTACATACAAGGCTATACTCTTGACATTGTGAGAGTTATTAAGATAAAATAAATACTACAAATAAGCACTTTTGAGTACTTATTATGGAACAAGCATTCTTTCATATGTTTTAAATGTATTAATTTGTATAATCTTCACAACAATTGTATGAAGCAAATACTGTTATCATCTCCATTTTACAGATGAGAAAACTAAGTTTTAAGTCCAGTAATTGCGCAAGGCCCCACAGGAGTTAAGGGGCAAAGATTTAAACCCATATTTTTAATCACATCCTCACTGTTTCATCTAACTAAAACCTAGCAGGAAAAGTGACAGCCACAAAAAATACATAAAAAACAAAATAAATAAAGTAGGTATCCTGAGAGACATTCACACAAAGTACTGCTGAAGCTCAGAGGAGGGGAGAAGATGAGAGCATGTTAGCCATCATCGTGGACCTTGATGGATGGGGAGGATTTTGAGAGAGAATGGTAAAGGAGACATTCCAGCAAGAGGGAATGATTTATCTCTGGGATGGGACCATTGGGAACACAAAGGGGAACAGTCAGAACAAAGCCTGGAAGGGTGAGTCAGAGCCATGTTGTGTGAGGCTTTACATTCAAGCAGAGAAGCTGGCATTTAACATGTCAGGCAGGAGGAAAACAGCTAAAGGTTTTAAGCAGGAGAGTGACAGTGATTTGTATAAAATCATTTATTAAGATTCTGTAGGATGGATTAGCATGAGTGAGTTCAGAATCTGGGAGATTGAATTGAACTTTGATAAGAGAGACTAAAGGCTTGAATTCAAGTGTTGGCTTTGGGAATGATCTGGGGAGAATAAGAGGCCCTACATATGCATACAGAACTTAGTAACCTTGTGGGGGAAGAGTGAGGTTTCCATGGTTTGTAAAGAAGCAGTACAGCTCTGGGAGAATGAGGGTATGGTTCACTTACACAGCAAGGCAGGTTTAAGGGGAGCAGAGTGGAGATGCATTCATATTTTGACTTATCAGTGTCCAAGAAAATATTCCACCATTAATAAGAAATAAATTTATAAAGTCAAGGGCAAGAACTTTTAAGGATCCATCAGTGCTCAGTCAGGTTGTTTTGCCTATCTCCTCTTTCCCCTTTTGTTGTTCTTTCACATTTGGCCTCCTATTTGGAAAGTTTCCCAAAGCCTGGATGGACTGGCTGCTCACCATTTATCTCCTTCTGATTTCTCTCCATTGTCACAATCAAATTCATGAAATTATACCTCTTAGTTGTTTATGTCTGCATGGTGCTGAACCTTTGCTAATAAAAATATGCATTTCTGCTGATCTTTAGCAAAAAATAAAAGCAAAATCATAGTGAAATCAAACCAAAACAGAGCAAATAAACATGCAGCCTAGAGGAAAAGAGAAACTGGAAGCAAGAGAAACCAGGAAGCCATGCAGACATCAACCTAATAGAAATCAAGCAGAAACTGCCACAGAAACAACGCTGTTTACATTTGTCTCCGTGGATTTTATCTCAGGTTCTGCCAATGAAAACCTGAGAGTAGGTCTTTTACAATTACCTACATGGTCTGTGGTCAACAGATTAAATTGGATTAAACAAACAAACAACTCTTGAGTAAGGGAGAACAGAAAGCTTTGGTTTTATGGACTGGATAAGTAGAAGTTCCTTAATGGTATGAAGAGAGGTCACAGCTGAGTTACTCAAAGTAGAAACATGGAGACATTGTTTTGAAAGTTATATTAAAGAATACAAGTTTAGGATGTTTACAAATAAGTTTATTATATCATATTCCTTCAATCTCATTAGCTGTCAGCTAATGGCATTAACAGAAGGAAAAGTTTCTATTTTTAATTCTCTCAGCCTATAAGGATCTGAGTAAAATTACTTCCTGAGAAGTCTTTTGTTGAAAATCATAGTTAGCAAACAGATTTAAGATCAAGTTATTTTCTTCAATTAATGAGATTTATTTTGATATCAGTTTTGAGACATCACCATGTTTTCTTTTTTTTTTATTCCCAGATGTGCTATAATTCTGAACTAAGTGTGTGCCTTTTAGATTTCTTTCTGGTGTCTTGCCAATTGCCTGTTGACCTTCTGCTTCTGTCTTCCACAACCATCTCTACACATCATTCTTCTGATCTTATTCTGTGTGCCTTTATAGCAAGCGTATCTACAAGTCATGTTACCAATAGGTCCAAACTTCTGAATTCACACCTGGCACCCTCTTTATTTTTAGCTATGAACTTCTCAGGATAGGACTCTTGTCTTTAATCATATCACCATTCTCCCCCTCATAATAACTCTGCTTTAGAAACTCAGGGCAATTATCATTGCCGCTGAGGTGGCCTCCCCAACCTCCTTTCTTCTCTAGTTGAGTTAGTCAGGAACTCTCATCACACCTTGTAATCCTTTCTCTCATTGAGTACAGAAGCTGTGTCATTCTCTCTCTTTTTTTTTTATCTTCAGAGATTTGCATTGTTTTCAGCACACAATGGATTCCTCAGTTAAGACCTGTGGAGTGAAAAAACAAAGGAACTATGTATTCATATCTGTTAAAAAAATGTGTGCTTACAAAATGGACTTACATATAGCTATTGATGTATCTACAAATTAGGTTCATTTTTAGCCTTTTCCCAAATCCCCTTTCTGAGGTGTCTTCCTATATATTGGTCCACCTCCATTGGCACTAGTGCCTTGATGCCACCTTTAGGCATTGCTTGAGGCTCAAAAAGTGTTCATTTCTCCTCTTCCCATCATCATTTCTATTCTTCCATTCCTGTGATAATAGCTAGTTGTCAGCAAAAGAGAACAGTGTCTTTTAATTCTCATAAAATAACAAAGAAATAGGAATGTAATGATTGAGCTTTCTAAAATCTATTTGAATTTCAAATGCAAGTGTTAATCCTGAAGAATCAATCTCTAATGGTAAGATTTAGGGTATCACCTGAAAAACATCTCATAACCTGCTAGTCTATCTGTAAAACCCAGTCTGCACAACCCTGGGATATGGATACATTGGGACAGGGTAGTTATTTGTGGGGGGTGTGCATTAGGATATTCTTTTCTTAGATATGATCTTTAGCTCCCCAGACATGCTGGGATAGAGCTCAACTTACGTTAAGTGCTTACTGCAATCCCTGCAATGACTGGCTCATGGAAAGGGAGCCCAGGTTCCTCCCCAGGCTCATTTATTGCCACTTCCCTCTGCATACTCTACATTCCAGTGTGGCTGGCTTTCACTTATTTTTGTATATATAGCCTAATATTTTCTGGACTCAGAATGTACTACTCTATCATTCAGGAAGGACATCCTCCTCTTCTTTGCCTGGTTAACTTCTACTCATTCTGCTCATCTCTCTGGTACTATATACTTTATATCACTACGGGGTATATATCCAAAGGAAATCAAATTAGTATGTTGAAGAGCTATCTTTGTACCCAAATTTACTGCAGCATTATTCACAATAGCACTATTCATAATATTCACAATGTGGAGCCAACCTAAGTGTCCATCAATGGATGAGTGGATGAAGAAAATGTGGTATATATGCACAATGGAATGCTATTCAACCATAGAAAGAATGAAATCTTCTCATATGTGACAACATGGATGAGTTTGAAAAACATTATGCTAAGTGAAATAAGCCAGACACAGAAAGATAAATACCACATAATCTCACTCATATGTGGAATCTAAAAAAGTTGATCTCATAGAAGTATAGTGTAGACTGCTGGTTACCAGAGGTTGGGGTGGTTAGGAGGGAGGGAAAATGGGGGGATATTCATCAAAGGATACCCAAGTGGATCTCAGAGATATTGTGGGATCTGTTCCAGACCACTGCAATAAAATAAATATTGCAATAAAGCGAGTGACATGAATTTTTGGTTTCCCACTGCATATAAAAGTTTACACCATACTGTAGTTGATTAAGTGTGCATGCTTACTGTTCAGCACAGTAAAAATAAAGTCACTTTGGGAACAAATGGCAGACATGCTTATTGCTCATGATAAAAGATTTGGGTTCCCCAGGCTTGGGTTTTCTCTTCTATAATTAAACCATGTGCATAGTAATCCACTGGGGCCTATTCAATTTGTGGGACTTAGAGGCAAGGGCAATTGACACAGATATGCTGATACGCTGTTTGTTCTTCCATGAGTAATAAAGTCATTTGTCTCTAATTCGTGAGTCTCACGTTCTCTGCCAGAAAACCTGAAACTGTGATAGGTTGTTACCAAGTAGAGAAGTCTTAGATCCTTCACAGTTGACAATGATATCCTCAACTTAAAATGTTTCCATGATTTCTCTATTGCTTTTAAAAGTAAATTCCTTATCATGCTCTGCAAGGCCCATATCATCTAATTCCTTTCTACTTCTCCAAATTCTACTTTTGCTATGCCCCACAACTTAATTTATCCTTTAACTGACCTAAGATTTTCCAGTGTCAGGGTTCTCAGTTGTCTGAACCCCTAGTTAATTATTTCCACTGGCTTACCACTTCTACAACCACAACTGTGTACTGTCATGTCCCTAAATAGATCCTCTGCTAAAGACATCCCCACAAATCTACCAAAATAATAAAGATTTGGGTAGGATGTTCATATAAGAGATATTATGAGCATATTTTATTAGTAGTGTTAAAGTAATGATTTTTTTTACTTCTAGCTGCCCAGTAACTCTGTTTCCCTCACATTTAAAGTACTAGTTATCTCTGGTGGAAAGGTTTTTGCCTAAGGCTATAGTTTTGGAGTTATCAGGGTAGTACTTCATTCTGAAACTGCAATATTAAGATATATACCAGTGTATCTGGGCATGGTAACACACCGTTATAGTCCCAGCTTCCTGGGAGGCTGAAGTGGGAGGATTGCTTGATCCCAGGAATTCAAGGCCAGCCTGGGCAACATAGCAAGCTTCTGCCTTTTCTTAAAAATACATACCAGCGGCATGAGCATTGCATAGCATCACAACACTAGGCCACATGTCCATGAAGAGAAAAATATCACCCTACTTAAGTAAGATGTACCTTTATTGGCTTTCATTTATAACATCTCCAAACCTGTCCATATAAATATATTCATAATTTTAGGTATCTGCTGTAGGCGACATTAAGAAAATCCACTTTTTGCCCTCACTCATCCCCATCGAGAACCCTATATGTGATATGTTAAAAATGGGCCTGTTATTTATTTATTTATTTATTTATTTATTATTATACTTTAAGTTTTAGGGTACATGTGCACAATGTGCAGGTTAGTTACATATGTATACATGTGCCATGCTGGTGCGCTGCACCCACTAACTTGTCATCTAGCATTAGGTATATCTCCCAATGCTATCCTTCCCCCCACCCCACAACAGTCCCCAGAGTATGATGTTCCTCTTCCTGTGTCCATGTGTTCTCATTGTTCAGTTCCCACCTATGAGTGAGAATATGCGGTGTTTGGTTTTTTGTTCTTGCAATAGTTTACTGAGAATGATGATTTCCAATTTCATCCATGTCCCTACAAAGGACATGAACTCATCATTTTTTATGGCTGCATAGTATTCCATGGTGTATATGTGCCACATTTTCTTAATCCAGTCTATCATTGTTGGACATTTGGGTTGGTTCCAAGTCTTTGCTATTGTGAATAATGCCGTGATAAACATACATGTGCATGTGTCTTTATAGCAGCATGATTTATAATCCTTTGGGTATATACCCAGTAATGGGATGGCTGGGTCAAATGGTATTTCTAGTTCTAGATCCCTGAGGAATCACCACACTGACTTCCACAGTGGTTGAACTAGTTTACAGTCCCACCAACAGTGTAAAAGTGTTCCTATTTCTCCACATCCTCTCCAGCACCTGTTGTTTCCTGACTTTTTAATGATTGCCATTCTAACTGATGTGAGATGGTATCTCATTGTGGTTTTGATTTGCATTTCTCTGATGGCCAGTGATGGTGAGCATTTTTTCATGTGTTTTTTGGCTGCATAAATGTCTTCTTTTGAGAAGTGTCTGTTCATATCCTTTGCCCACTTTTTGATGGGGTTGTTTGTTTTTTTCTTGTAAATTTGTTTGAGTTCATTGTAGATTCTGGATATTAGCCCTTTGTCAGATGAGTAGGTTGCGAAAATTTTCTCCCATTTTGTAGGTTGCCTGTTCACTCTGATGGTAGTTTCTTTTGCTGTGCAGAAGCTCTTTAGTTTAATTAGATCCCATTTGTCAATTTTGGCTTTTGTTGCCATTGCTTTTGGTGTTTTAGACATGAAGTCCTTGCCCATGCCTATGTCCTGAATGGTAATGCCTAGGTTTTCTTCTAGGGTTTTTATGGTTTTAGGTCTAATGCACTGCCCAAGGTAATTTACAGATTCAATGCCATCCCCATCAAGCTACCAATGACTTTCTTCACAGAAATGGAAAAAGCTACTTTAAAGTTCATATGGAACCAAAAAAGAGCCCGCATCGCCAAGTCAATCCTGAGCCAAAAGAACAAAGCTGGAGGCATCACACTACCTGACTTCAAACCATACTACAAGCCTACAGTAACCAAAACAGCATGGTACTGGTGCCAAAACAGAGATATAGATCAATGGAACAGAACATAGCCCTCACAAATAATTCCGCATGTCTACAACTATCTGATTTTTGACAAACCTGAGAAAAACAAGCAACGGGGAAAGGATTCCCTATTTAATAAATGGTGCTGGGAAAACTGGCTAGCCATATATAGAAAGCTGAAACTGGATCCCTTCCTTACACCTTATACAAAAATCAATTCAAGATGGATTAAAGACTTAAACGTTAGACCTAAAAATGGGCCTGTTTTTAAGAGAGTTAGCTAACAACCAGGCCACAGAGTTAGCAAATGACAAAGCTGGCAGAAAATTTTGAACCACAGCTCTTCATTTTTTGGGTTACTTCGCTATGTTATTTCATTTTGACTCTGGAATAAAGTACATTAAACTATGAATTTTCCATCTGTGTACATCACAAATCACAATATCCTTCATCATAGAACAAAAAGATAAAATCTTGCCACGGTATTTGAGTAATAGCTCCCTGTTACGGTGACCTGATTTGAAAAAGACTGTGGCCTTGATGTTTTCTATGGATAAAATTTGTTCCATAACCCTTTATTTAGCAAAGGTTCTTTCCATTTTAAAAAAGTAACATTAATTTAATGTTAAGAAAATGGCATAGAACAAACATACAATTTAGGATTAAAACATGTTTATTTTCATGATGTAATTTTATCTAGAGAGTTTGTATCTAAAGGCAGTAGGGTAATGACTTATAGAAGCAATATATGCTGTATAAAGATAAGTCTTTGGCTAACACTCAGATTTAGGTAGAAGTTAAATATGTAATTAGCTCTGTTTTATCTTTTTGATCCAAATAAACATTTTAAAGACTTGACACTACATTTTAAGATTAAGTTGGTAGAAAAATATGCAATTAGCTCTGTTTTATATTTTTCATCTAAATAAATATTTCAAAGAATTGATATTATACTTGAGGATTAAGTTTTGGGGTATACCGAATAAGATATTTAGAAAGTACTTTTAAGTATTTTGTCTGTTGGGACCACTGCATTCTTTGCACTGGGCGTTATTTTATTACAGGCAGGGGGGACCAGGATAACAAGGAATGATGAGAAATTAGGAGATAAAAAGAAGAAAAGAAAAAGAGGATAGGGGAGAAAAGAGACAAAGGAAATGAATGAGAAAGAATTAGAAAGTCTTTGAAGAGAAATAAACGAGGAGGGTGTTGGATGGACACAAAATACAGAGTAGGCCAGGCTCAGTGGCTCATGCTTGTAATCTCAGCAGTTTGGGAGGCTGAGGTGGGGGGATTGCTTGAGACCAGCCTGGGCAACATTGTGAGACAGCTACAAAAAAATAAAAATAAAAAATTAGCGGGGCATAGTGGTGCATGCCTGTAGTCCCAGCTATTCTGGAAGCTGAGGTGGGAGGACTGCTTGAGTCCAGGAGGTTGAGGCTGCAGTGAGCTATGATCACTGCACTTAACTCTAGTTTGGGTGACAGAGCAAGACCCTATCTCAATAAATAAATAAATAAATAAATAAATATAAAAATTGCACAATAAATCAATGAACTAGGGCAGAATAGAGGGCAAAAAAAAATGAAGAAACACAATGAAGCTGAATTTTAATCTGTGACAAAAAGCTATGTGGAAATAGAAATAAAAAGTTTCTGACCCATTTAACTTTTCAAAAAAGAAGGGTTAGGGCTAATGGAAACTTGGATTACTGTGGCATTTAAGCATAATTTCTAGAACAGAGTATTAATATCTTATTATTATCATCTTCTAACTCCCTCTCTGATTCCGTATATTGTGGAGTCTGAAGGAGCTCTGTATCCTTAAGAAGTCTTTCAAATCACCATTAGTAACATAAAAGCCTGTTGCAGGAAAATAAACAATATTTTAATTTCAGCTTTAATAGGTGGTTCTTCAGATTTTCCCAGTTAAGTGAAGCAACAGAGTAACCGCACCATTTCTATGTGTTTATTTATATCCCTTGTCTGCATGGCTCAGCCAAAATGCCACTTCTTTATGAAAACTTTCCCAGATCTTTCCCTTTTAAAGGGAATTTATCCTTCTTCCTTCATAGCATTTAATCCCAATTTTGATACTCTCTACCATTTTTATAGCTACGGGTTTGTTATATTTCTTCTATAACCATTCACATATATAACTACATATATAAATATTTATATATAACCTACAATGGTAGAATCTGTACAAACTAACAAGTATTTATTAATGAATAAACAAATGAATTCCTAATTTATCCAAATGCAAGCCAGAGAGAATTTATTGGCATCTATTTTAAAAACTGCTGTTGTTTATGTAAAATCTAACTTACTGAAAGGCTTAGTACATTTTTTCCCTCTTTAGGAGATGCGTGGACGCTTGCTTGTGTGTGCACATGCATGCATGACTATTTTGAATAGGTTTATTTGACTTGTAAAGAGTGAGTAATTTCGAATTCAGGTCAAAATATTTCCATGATGCCAGCCTGGCTTTCTCAAGGGGGATATACTTCTACTGCTCAAAGTGAAAATTTAAAAATATCTGTGTCTCATGGGAAATGGTGCTTCCTTGAAGTAGCATACTTTTCTGCTTGCAGGTAATATGACAAAATGATTAAGATCTTAGGCTCTGGAGTAAGATGGAAGTCCAAATCTCCCACTCTGCCACTTTGGATTACCCAATGTTGATAGTTTCCTGTTTGCAAAATGGAGGAAATATTCATGATTATTTTATAGGATTGTTCTGAGGATTAAATGAGACGTAAAGTACTAAGCACAGTACACGGACCAGAGAAAACACCGTGTAAATGTTAGGTATAGTAACATCTACAGAGCTGTATGTTCAAATGCCCTGTTTTTGGAAACTTCTTTCCACTGTAATATGCATGGTTACTTCCTTATTTGTTCAGTGTGTCCTTATCCTTTGGCCAAAGCTAATTGGCTGAAAAATGGACTTCACCCTAACCTAGGTCAATATAAGTTTCTTCTTTGGGAATGGGAATTTGACACCAAGAGAATAATTTTTTTCTCATTTTGAATTGTTAGCCTTATAATGTAGACATGGGAGCTATCATGCACATGGATTTTGCACATTACCTAGAGAAAATGAGAAAGCTAATCTTAAGCAGCAGAGAGAAGAAAAAAAATGGCAGGTTATTGGACCCTGGTTAAAGATGGTGGATTGAACATACATATTAACCCCACTCTTTCCTGAAACCCTCAAAAAACACTGTAAAGGAGTTAAAAGAAGGCATACATACATAGAGAAAAAGAAAATGAAACTTCTACTTCCAGAACAAGATGAAGGAGGTGCATTTTTTCTCATTCCACCCACTAAGTACAGGTAAGTGCCTGGGACATTAGATATAAAACAAATTGAGAAGACTTTGAAAGGTGGAGTCAAGATAGACTGGCTAGGAATTTCAGAACTCTAGACAAGACACAGTGGTCAATTTCCTGGGTTTTCTTTTTGCCTCATATATGCTATATTTCTGTGTGGTGAAAAAGCCAGCAACCTGGGAATGTGAATAATCACAGAGAAAAAGGAAAAATTAAGAAAAGCCTGTTTTTTTCTTTCTAGGCAAAACCAAAAAGTAGGCAGTATACCAGTAAAGTTTTAGACAACAATTACTCTAATGTAATCAAACATCATAGAGAAAAGTGTGGCCCCTCCTATACCCCCAGCAATAAAGGCCTGGTGGGAAGCCTAGGATTCCTCCCTTGCCCAGTTGTGATGAGGTTCCCTCCCCAACTTGATGTGTTTCCCAGAAGGCCAAGAGGAGCTGACACTTTAATCCCCAACTGGGCATGTCAGTAGAGAATATTTGGGGAGCATGGACCTCCATTCCCATCCAGCAATAACCAACTGCTCCTCCTTCTCCCTGCCATGGTGGTATTACTGAAGGCTGAGTGGGAAACTAGGACCTTTACCTGCTTCCAGAGGTGACAAGGCCACCCCATGGTGTCAGTGAAGGCCACATGGAAGTAGTAAGTGTCCCTCATTCTCCCAGCCAGGGTTATGTCAGCAGAGGCTTATTGAGAGCCAGAACTACCACCTGCCCTCAGTGGCAACAAGGAGCCCTTCTCCCCCTTCCCCAGGTATACATTAAGGCTGAGTGGGGAACTCAGACTTCCACATTTCTTTCTCTCTTTTTTTTTTTTTTTTTTTGAGACAGTGTCTCACTCTGCTACCCAGGCTGGAGTACAGTGGCACAGTTCCAGCTCACTGTAACCTCTACTACCCAAGTTCAAGTGATCCTCCCACCTCAGCCTCCTGAATATTTGGGCTACAGGTCCACTACACTGGCTAATCAAAAAATTTTTTTTTGTAGAGCTGAGGTCTCTCTATGTTGCCAGGCTGGTCACTCCTGGGCTCAAGTGATCCATCTTCTTTGGCCTCCCACAGTGCTGGGATTACAGGTGTGAGCCACCCTGCCGGGCCAAGACCTTCCACATTCTATCTCCACCTGGCAGTAATATGGTGTAAGGCCTAAAATTAAGGTCAAGTATTAAGTGTTGTCTTAACATTTGTTGAAACCAGAAGGGCCTCAACTGGCCTAACCACATGTTCCCCTCCCCCTGATGCTGCAGATAAGGCCCTCTAGCCCAACAATCCCCCCATCAAGAGGATCAGGTGAAGTTCCTGCTTATCCCTGAGTAGTGGGTTTCAATTCCAGCCCTTGGAATTATTCAAACAAGTCAATCATATCCTCTCACAGGAACCAGGGGGCATCCCACTCTCTTGATACTACCAAGTTTTCCTTCTACAGTACCTGGTTGTTCATTCTGTCTTTGAGTGCAACATCAGTGTGACCTGGTATGGTGTAGTATGTGGTGTCCTCCTTCACAGGCTGTGAGTACATGTGACTAATAAATTGCTATCAATTTCATCTGTCTAGTGTTGGGTGTCATGTGTTCAGCCATCTCTATGGCTCTAGGCAGGAATCTTTCCCTTACCAATAAGGTGAATAGGAGGTCATTAAAGCAGGAACAAAACAGCATCATCCTACCCAAACTGGAGCAGTGTAAAAAAAGAAAAACAACAACAGCAACAGTAACAGTTAAAGTTTAAAAGAGATCCCAAGTCTTATAATGTAACACACAAATGTTCAGGCTTTAATAAAAAGCAAGGCATCATTCCAAAAACCAGGAAGATCAAAAATGGAATGAAAAAGACAACCTGTAAATTCCAACACTGTCATGACACAGATGTTAGAATTATCTGATAGGATTTTGAAGCAGCCATCATAAAAATGCTCCAGCAAACAATTGTAAATACACTTGAAACAAATTAAAAAAACAGAAAATCTCAGTGAAGAAATAAAATATATAAAGAGGGAACAAATGGACATTCTAGAACTGAAAAAAAATACAATAAACAAAATGAAAACTCAGTGAATGAGTTTCACAACAGAATGGAGATAACAGATAAAAAAATCAGTGAATTTGAAAGAACAATAAAAATTACCCAATCTGGAACAGGGAAAAAATATGCTTAAAAAAAAAAAAAAAAGGGAAACAGACTCGCGGGGAACTGAACCTCACACCTTATACAAAAGTTAACACACAGTGGACTATCTATTTAAATGTAAAATGTAAAACTCTCAAACTTTTAGAAGAAAGCATGTGAGAAAATATTCAGGACTTAAGACCTGGTGAAGTTCTTAGACTTGACAGCAAAAACATGACACACAGATGCAAAAAAATTGGTAAATTAGATTTTCCCAAAATTAAAATCTTTCTCTACAAAAGACCCTGTTAAGTGGATGAAAAACAAGGTGCGGATTGGGAGAATGGAATATGTATATTACATGTTACATATCTAGGTATCAAACTGATATCTAGAATATATAAAGAATTCTTAAAAGTTTATAATAAAACAATGACAACAACAAATAAAATTCAATTAGAACATGGAAAAGAGACATGAACAGACATTTCACTGGAGGATGTATAAATAATAAGCACAGGAAAAGATGTTTAACATCACTAGCTATGAAGGAAATGCAAATTAAGACTAATGAGATATCATTATACATGTTAATATGATTAACATAAAAAATAGTGGCAATGCCAAATGCTGTAAGAATTTAGGGAAACTAGATCTTCCATACATTGCTGCTGAGAATGTAAAATGATACAGCCACTCTGGAAAATAGTTTGTCAGTTTCTTATAAAATTAAACATTCAACTACCATATGACTCAATAATCACACTTGTAACTGAACTCAGGTCTGGCCATTCATCACTTGAAAGCCAAAACTCAAGAGACAAGCTTTGGTGAAAAGGAAAGTTAGCTTTTATTTTGGAAGCTGGTAATCTGGGGGAGGCAGTGAACTCATGTTCAAAGACCACTTCTCTGATTTGTGTCTCTGCATCAGGGGTTTTTAAGAGGAAACTGGGGGAAGTGCAAATGATGATCAAAGCATTCTAGTAAAATGTGTACAGTCTCAGGCAGGTAGTTAATTATGGCTTTTTAGGTCAATGTGTGGTAACCTTCTGCAGGCACCTCAGGCTATTCTTATCAGGCCAGCCAGCCCATTTCCAGAGTTGTTGGTCAGCATATTTTCTTTTATCTTCGTTGAAGGTCTAGTTTTCCTAAGGCTGTTTTTAATGAATAATCTATAAACTCAAGCAAAGCATTAATTATTTCAAGCAAATGAGCTTTTCTCTAACATGGAGTCAGTACTGTTACACCCTTGTAGGCATTTATCACAGAGAAATAAAAATTTGTGTTACAAAAACCTATACAAGAATGGTTACAGCAGCTTAATTTGTAATCATCCTAAACTAGAAAAAAAACCAAAATGTCCTTCAATAAATATGTGGTTAATCAAACTATAGCACACTCATAGCATAGAATAATTTTTTTCTTTGTCTTTAGGTTATTCATGGGAAAACTGAAGACTAAAGATGAGATATGAGATTAGTTCTCTATCTCTCATTACAAAAAACTTTTAAGTTTTCTAACTTAAAATTTCACATTAAGTAGAAAAAGTTAATTTTACATTACAAGAAGACTTGGTGTTAAGGAATCTGCAGTCAAAATGTATAAAATTCTCACCAATTAAAATACATTATTGTGATCCAGGTCTACTAAACACTGTGAATAACTAGAAAAATGATTTCCAGCCCTCCTTTTAGTCTTCCAGTAGTTAAAATGCACATCAAAATTTAAAACAATGTCCAAAATCACACAACAAATAAGTGGAAGAATGGGAATTGTGTCCCTATTTATCTTGTTCCAGAGCCAAGATCTTAACTGCATTGTGCATAGAAAGCCTGCAACTTGAGACCTAAACCACTCCAGAAAAGATTTTCCATTGGTCCATTGTCATTTTGGGTAAAACAAAGCAGCTACATCTTGTCTTCCCCTAATTTTCTCTAGAGCGGAATAAAAACAGCAACAACACTGCTCTATTTTATTCATGAGCCCTGCCTATAATATCTTACTCTTTGAAAGGTCATGATAACTCTGTTTTATCAAATATAATATAATGTTAAATACAACTCTTCCTGCTATCTCAGAGATTACTTATAAGCCTCCAAAACCAAAAAGAAGTACCACTAAGGCATAGAGCAAGGAAGAGGTGGATCACAAATATGGTACAATACATACTGAGCGATTGTGAAGGCTGTTCTGCCAACCTCCACTTTTTGGCCACATCCAGGTTACATGAGAGAGGTTGAAGAGGCTATTGTCTTTTCCAAATGAAGCCTACAGAGGTTGATGTGGTATTCCAAGTTTGGAGGTCCTAGAGATTGAGGCTATGTGTGAATTTTGTCAGGAAATATCCCAGGCAGAGCATCACTTTAGATGCCTGCCTGGTGACAGAGAAAGGTCTGCACAGAAAGTGAGATGTAATTTGTGGTGTGGAAAAGGACCTATCTTTTGAGTATTAGATGTTGACCCAGCAGACATGTGGGTTAATATTTAAAGGGACTCCACAAAGAGGACATCTGGAGTGGTGAAAAGACTCCAAGAGAGGGAGGAACCATTGGAAAATAGAAAGCAGACATGGGTCCTAAGTGGACAATGGAAAAATCTCTATCACCATCTGGGAAGTTGGTGGGTCTGAGGAATCCTCAAGAGCAGCTGGCAGAGAGGAAAAACTTTTCCTCTACTCTGTCATATTCAGTATCTGGGGGTCTGTGACTTAAACTAGCAAAAGACAGATTAATAGGAGAAAAGGCATACAATTTTTATTAATGTTTACATTCATGGGAGTTCACAGGGGGAAAAAGTGAAACTCAAGGAGTATTTAGACTCAGGGGCTTAGTTAGATGGTAATGTTAACAAAAGAAAGGGAGTTTGAATTTTGAGGGATGATAAATTGCAGATAAGTGACTTGGAAACATGAGAAAACTAATGGAAGATAACAGTTATTTTCATAGGGTATTTTTATGCAGACTTATCTCCTTGTTGCCTCTGTCTTCAGTGATAGTAGTTGCTCTCCTCTTTCTGGTATGAGGAAGGGGTTGTGGGGGACACATCTTTGCAAAAATAAATTTATGTCCTGCTTTTGGGCAGATAAGGGGAGGGCAACAAACTGTTCTGCATCTTGATTCTTAATAATCCTCAGCTCAAAATACTCTTTTTGCCAAAGTGGCATATTTTGGAGTGGCGTATCCTGATCCCCTTCACAGCTCTCCCTATTTCAGGCTTCTGAGCCCGAAGCAGTCTGGAGCAGGTGAATTGAGCTTGGAGTAATGAGCCATTGGACAGGAATTCTGTTATTTATTATCTGATAGTGACTGAAAAAGCTAGGGGATTCATTGCAATTTCATTTTGGAGGATTGAACAGAGCTCTTTAGTGGAATGAGTTTAATGGAGAGTGAGGGTATATTAGTCAGGGTTCTCTATGGGGACAGAAGTAACAGGATAGATGTATATATAAAGGGGAGTTTATTAAGGAGTATTGACTCACACGATCACAAAGGTGAGGTCCCACAATAGGCTGTCTGCAAGCCAAGGAGCAAGGAAGCCAGTCCGAGTCTGAAACCTGAAGAACTTGGAGTCCGAAGTTCGAGGGCAGGAAGCATCCAGCATGGGAGAAAGATGTAGGCCAGAAGACTAAACCAGTCTAGTCTTTCACATTCTTCTGCTAGCTTTTATTCTGACCACACTGGCAGCTGATTAGATGGCGCCCACCCAGATTGAGGGTGGGTCTGCCTTTCCTAGTCTACTGACTCAAATGTTAATCTCCTTTGGCAACACACTCACAGACACACCCAGGAACAATACTTTGCATCCTTCAGTCTAATCAAGTGGACACTCAGTATTAACCATCACAGAGGGAAAACATAAAGTTGCTTTCTCCATGCTTCTGACCAATTAAAACCATTTGGGATGGGGAAATTCAATGGAGACAGATACTATGGAATGATGAAAACAGCCTGCATGCTAGTTGTCAAGATTAGCCCCCTCCTAGTCACCTAATAGAAGAGTGTGAAAGAGGAATATTCCAACACAATATGTAGAGTTAAGTGAGATGATAAAGATATGATGAAAAATTCCTTATTGCAAAGCTGATTTAGGAGTTAAAAAGAAATTAGGCAGATAATGACAGTATGGAAATCCTTGGTTAGGTTTTCTTTTCATGAAAAACAGCTCCCAAGTCGTTTTCTTTTCTAACTAAAAGCAGCCTGTAAAATTGGGCTGCAGACATAAACAAGCAAGCTGGAAGCTGGCACAGGTGAATGCTGGCAGTTGTGCCTATAGGAGAAAATGCTACCTGGGACCAGACATGATCAAAATGGTGGCTCCATCTGCTCTTTGCCAGACATGTGTACAGTAAGGAGCAGACAAGATGGAGCTGGCTGAATGGAAAGCCCATTTACATAATAAGATTAGGGTGGGGTGACCAGCCTTCTTTGTGCTATGTAAACATCATATCTGGTTGAACCAATCTGTGGGTCCTGGTAAATCAGACACTGCCTCCTCAAGCCTACCTATAAAATTGGCTACAGTCTGCTGCTTTTCCCCTTTTGGATGTCTCTATCACGAGAGAGACAGCTGCTCTTCTCTCTCTTTTCTTCTGCCTATTAAAATTTCCACTCCTTAACCCAATCCATGTGTGTGTGTCTGTGTCAGTAGACTTCTCAGTGCGAGATCATGAACCCCAGGTATTGGGGGAACCAGCCCCCAGTGTTTCAACGTAGGTTCTTTTATATATTCCCTAAGTGTCGGCCAGTCTGAGAAATAAACAGAAAGAGTACAAAAGAGAGAAATTTTACAGCTCAGTCTTGGGGGTGACATCACATGTTGGCAGGTTCCGTGATGCCCCCAAGCCACAAAACCAGCAAGTTTTTATTAGCAATTTTCAAAGGGGAGGGAGTGTATGAATAGGGTATGGGTCACAGAGATCACATGCTTCAAAAGGCAATAAAATATCACAAGGCAAATGGGGGCAGAGCAAGATCACAAGGCCAGGGTGAAATTAGAATTGCTGATGAGGTTTCATGTCCCACTGTGCATGCATTGTCATTGATAAACATCTTAATAGGAAACAGGGTTTGAGAGCAGACAATTTGTTTGAGAGCAGACAATTGGTTTGAGTAGAATTTGCCAGGCTGGAATTTCCTAATCCTAGCAAGCCTGAGGGTGCTGCAGGAAACCAGGGCATATTTTATCCCTTATCTTCAACTGCATAAGACAGACACTCCCAGAGCGGCCATTTTAGAGGCTCCCCCTGGGAATGCGTTCTTTTCCCAGGGCTGTTCCTTGCTAAGAAAAAGAATTCAGCGATATTTCTCCTATTTGCTTTTGCAAGGAGAGAAATATGACTCTGTTCTGTCCGGCCCCGCAGGCAGTCAGACCTTATGATTACCTCGCTTGTTCCCTGAAAATCGCTGTTATCCTGTTCTTTTAGGATGCCCAGATTTCATATTGTTCAAACACACATGTTTCACAAACAATTGGTAAAGATAACACAATCATCACAGGGTCCTGAAGCGACACACATCCTCAGTTTACAAAGATGATGAGATTAAGAGATTAAAATAAAGACAGGCATAGGAAATTATAAGAGTATTGATTGGGGAAGTGATAAATGTCCATGAAATCTTCACAATCTATGTTCAGAGATGGCAGTAAAGACAGGCATAAGTAATTATAAAAGTATTAATTTGGGGAACTAATAAATGTCCATGAAATCTTCACAATTTATGTTCTTCTGCTGTGGCTTCAGCCGGTCCCTCTGTTCAGGGTCCCTGACTTCCTACAACACCCATGTATTTAGCCCAGACAATGATGTCACTTCATTGGGAGTGTAAGAGATCATAATGTGACTTTATGTTAAAATGACACTATGTATAGATAAGATAATTACAGTAAGAGGTAAATTATATGGGATTAATTTAGACTCTGGATAGAAGATGAGAACCATGTGTCTACCTAGATAAAGGCATAAAGAGATCTTGGTGCAGATGAGTTGGTAGAGGGAATCCTTCGGGAATTTTGGGAGCAGCAGAACAGTATACACTTCCAGACTCATTCAGAGCTAGCATGTAACCTCAACCCAAGTGAAAAAGACTAGTTTTTTTTTGGCCAAAGAAACTTGAAACTGGGTGCAGTGGCTCATGCCTGTAATCCGAGTGCTTTGGGAGGCCAAGGTGGGCAGATCACCTGAGGTCAGGAGTTCAAGATCAGCCTGGCCAACATAGTGAAACCCTATCTCTACTTAAAAAAAAAAAAACTACAAAAGATCTAGCCAGGCATGGTGGCACACGCCTGTAGTCCCAGCTGTTTGGGAGGCTGAGGCACAAGGATTGCTTGAACCCAGGAGGCGGAGGTTGCAGTGAGCCAAGATGGTGCCACTGTACTCCAGCCTGGGTGACAGAGCAAGACTTTGTCTCAAAAAAAAAAAAAAGAAAGAAACTTGAGAACTTATTTTGAACCAGATATACATGTAGGTTGAAATACAGAAGAAAATGCCAAATTTCAACTTAGAAAGAGAATGAATAAACAAATCTGTTAACAAGGCGGCCTTGACTGGGCTGACACAATTATAGTAAACAGATGCATAACTGCTGTTGCCACATGGGTGTTAACACCCATCTGCTTACCCCCATACCTAAAGGTGATTTGAAATTGAGACTGATGGTATCACACACACACCAAGAAAATGTGAAAAGATTCATTATTCATGTATGAGGCTTTCTGGGAAGACAAGGGCTGGTCTGAAATGGCTTTGTTTTTTACTGTGATTAAGGGGTGGGGGCAGGGTTTTTGTGGTTTGAACTTCCCCCTGAGCTAAAACAGGGAGATGGAGCTTTCTCATTAGTTTTCCTAGAAGTGGGACAAGTCAGGAGGGGAGACAGCTAGGACTTGAAAACTTTCAGCAGCAAAACATCAAAAATGGAATGAGACTCTTTAACGATAACATCCATCTCCTCACTTTCATACTTTTAAAGTTAAGAAAGTTTGCATTCGGCCGGGCATGGTGGCTCATGCCTGTAATTCCAGCACTTTAGGAGGCCAAGGCAGGCGGATCACGAGGTCAAGAGATCAAGACCATTCTAGCCAACATGGTGAAACCCCGTCTCTACTAAAAATACAAAAATTAGCTGGGCGTGGTGGTACGCACCTGTAGTCCCAGCTACTCCGGAGGCTGAGGCAGGAGAATCACTTGAGCCCGGGAGGCAGAGGTTGCAGTGAGCTGAGGTCGTGCCACTGCACTCCGGCTTGGTGAAAGAGTGAGACTCTTTCTCAAAAAAAAAAAAAAAAAAAAAAAAAAGTTTGCATTCAAGGTAATGGATCTGAGAGTGTACTTTGAAGAAATGAAAGTTTATAACGTAAAATTATAACCCCTGGAGAGAACCTGGAGCTCTCAAGTGGTCGTAATTAAGGTAGAGGGCTTGGTGTTTTAGAATGAAGAGACAAAATTTGAATATCAAGGTTTTTTCCTATATTAAAATAATTTTTATACACTTATCTCTTAATTTTACTACTTCATTATTTTACCAATCTTTCTTATTATTTAAATGAAGGTACCTTCCATAGAGTACAAATTTCTATGACTTGAGGCCAGAGGACTTACTAATTACTCGCTGCAGATTTTCTTGTAGTATTTATGACCCACATAGTTGAATGTCTCACACGAAGTGCTTTTGCCAAAGATATCAAGGACAAAGGAAGTTGGAACTTTAAATTTATAAAGGTCTCATTTGTAATTTAAATCTGCCACTAAGTAGAAGAAATAATGTGATTAGAAATAGGTGATGGGAAACTAGAAAAAACAAATGATAACTGAACATTTTAAAGGAAGATTAGTTCTATTTTCTGGCTGGCTTTTAAAAAAGGATGTAAATGGAATTTTAGGTAACTAGCATAGGATGTTTTATGGTAGGTGAAAGAAACTATAGCTTGCAGGCCAAATCCAGCCCACTGTCTGCTTTTGTATGCCTCACAAGCTAATAATGGCATTGACATATTCAAATGATTACATTTTATGTAGTTATCTAAGTATCTGTATAATAGTCTCAATTTTACTTCTTGTCCTGCAGAGCCTAAAATATTTACTATCTTGCCCTCAGTTTAAAATTTGCTGACCTCAGTTTAAGGGCTAGAATTTTGAGAAATAAGAAAAACGGTCAGAATTGAAGGAACAAAATAATGAGGGGGAAAATCTGCTTCAAGATAGTATATATGTGTTTAGGACCTTTCCTTGTAACATGTGAAATATTATAATCTTAGTATTATCTCTTACAGAATTGCAGTAGGCCATGTGGAGAATCCCACAGTTGTTTTTTAACTGTGTGGCCAGGATCCAGTGAGGTCTTATAATATGGTACTGTTGTTCATACTTGATTGTTTCTATAGAAACAGGTCTTCATAAGGAAGACTTCAAAGAAGCAAGGACCTCAGTCAAGTTATGGAGGAAGAAGACTTCACTAAAGGCAAGTGAACCACATGAACGGCCTGAGCCAAATAATACATTATTAGCATAGATGCATTTAGCATAAACCCTGTGGCAGCTTAGCCAACTGACCTTAGTCCATATGTGCTGGTCAGGAGGGGATAAAAAGGTATGCTGGTGGGCCACAGTGGGTTTTTTTTGATGGGAAAGCTGAGATGAGGATGTGACTATCTCAGGCAAAGAAATGTTCACTGCTTACCAAATGAAACATAACTGAGTTTTGCATGTGCCAGACAGCATAGCAAAGGGCTGGTGCCAATCTTGGGTAGGCAGCATTAGATCTGCTGCCCCAAATTCCAGTCTGAGGTCAGCACCAAGGAGGAATTTGTGGAGGAGCCTACTTCAGACTCATGTCCTCATTCACAGGCTCAAAATATCCCTCCTAGTAGCTGGTTCCAATAGGCTCTACTTGGAGAACATTTCCATGAGACAGGTTTTAGATATAAGCAGTTCTTTAGCAAGTTGCAATTATTTAGCAGTGCAGAAACGGTCAATATGGCATTAGGCCAAACATACCTACTCACATGAAAATCTAGTAGCTTTAAAACTAAATAGTACACCATTTAATTCAATACTGTGGCGCCAAAGGAAATAAAAATTAAGAGATTCGGATGGATGTAAAAGAAAGGTTCCCCAAATAAAACTAGTGACTACAGTTGCAAATTACTAAACTTTGCAAGAAGGGAACAATTTCTCAAATGCCATTCTCTGCAAAAAGCAAATAGAGTGAACTGGAGGTTTTTCTTCAGACATGATACATTTATCATGCAAAACATAATTTCTTTCTGAGAGATTTTTTTCAAAATCTTTTCATGTTTGCAGGTCACGGGTTCTGAAGAACTGGCACCAGACTATTTTCTCTGTCTTCCCGCAGTTGAAACTACTGAGTCTGTGGTTACTCCAGGTGTTACATTTGGGGAATACTATCTAGTTTGGGATAACAATTTAGGTCCAAAGAATAATGGTTTGTTTTCTAAATTTCATGCACATGGGTCACTGCTGTGACAGTCTTTCCTTTCCTATTAACTTTTTTTCTGTAACAGTGAGTTTCTTAACGGATGTGACATGGAATTGACGTAACTTCAGAGACCTTTTCCAATCAGGGACAGTACCGGTTGCAGCTCCTCAAAGAACTCCACCAACACATTAAGATATATTAGAGACAGCAGAATTGAAATTTGAGGAAGAAGAAATTGGAACATAGTTCCTTTGAACTTTATCTCACAAGGTCAAGAAAATTTGATTTCTAACTTTAATCCCTTTGTTTTTTAATGTCTGTGGACTTTAGCTTGCAAATGAATTTATTTTTGAAGTTTAAATTCTTCCTGTGAATTTTAAAGTGAAAATAGTTTACTTGCAAATTTGAAGCATCTCTGTAATGCTAAAATTTTATTTTTAGAGTGATTTAATGTCATTTGATTTCATTGAGTAACCTTGAATAGATTATGTTGGATAATACTGCTGTACATAACTTGAGGTGAGATTTCCATCTCTCACCTCAGACTGCAGAGTAAACTTTTGGTCTTAGGCACAGAGTGGCTTAAAAGTTAATTAAATTAGTTTTTTATATCCATTTCAGAGGCTTCTGGGAAAAATCTGTGCAGCCCACTAGCAGTCCTAGAAAAGTACCCAAAAGGATAGTGGTTGGTATTACGTACAGCAGACCTGTTTGGATTTATTGCTATTCTCATCCCCCAGGGATAAGTCACAGGCTTTGTATACTATACACTTAATGGTTGAGTTCAGAAGATTTAGAAAGAGAAACTGGGAGATGGGAGTGGGTTGGGGGAAATGCTTCTTTCTGACTTCCTTCCAAAGAAAGTCAATTCTGTTAAATCATGGACACCATCCATGCCCTTACTAGCTCATGGACTCCATCCATCCACTTACTCATTGCATTTAGAGACCTGAAGTAACATATGTGGTTGTGGATTTTGGGAGGAGAAGTAGGGCAAGTGTAGCCCAGACTCTTCTTCCTTTCTTTGGGTGTGAGACTGCCTTCTGACTGCAACCACTGGTACTACTTCATTTATGCCCAACGTTTTCCAGGTCCTTCAGTGAAGAGATTTTTCTGGGCTTGAGAATCAAAGTTCATCTAATTCTGGGATATAAGTCATATTCTCCAACATCAGTCTTATAAAAAATAAAGGTGACATGCATGTTGGGTTCTTTAATAAATGATTATTTTACTTTGTACCTTAATTTGTTCAGCACTTGGTTGGGAAATGGATCATGTTTCTTCCAATAAGAGTAGTTTCTTTGGCATAATTTATTATCTTTGGATAATAAATGGATCCTTTCAAAGATCCCAAAACTCACTATGCCAGAACTGCTTATATTTACGCACTTCCTGCCTCTACTTTGTCTTACCCTGGCTTATTTCCTTAAATGCGAATGCATCTTATGGTGAACTTGATCAATATGCAATATTTGACTGTTTCTACATGGACAAATTTACCACATATTTTAATTGTACTGTACCTTGTAAACAATATTCTGATTGTTGGTTGTCACAAAAAATATAAGGGCCCTAAATCCTCTCCTGTGTTCTCTGCATCTTGTTCTTAACCTTACCTCCTAATGCTGCCCTCACTCTTGAAATTTCTCACTCTTTGGAATGCCTAAGGCAAGAAAAAAAATTCCCTAGATTCTCTTAGTCATAAAATGCTACAGGCACATTAAAGATGCTCAGCATCATTGCTAATCAAATAAATAAAAATGGAAATAAATATTACAGTATGGCTATTAGGCAAGCAAAATTTAAAAACCTGGTTAGTGCCAAATATTAGTAGGGATATGCAGACATAGAAACTCTCTTGTACTGCAGGAGATAGCGTAGGAGTGTAGGGCCACACTCCAGAGAGCAATCTAGTAATAGGTAATGAGAGTAAATACTGTATACACACACACTTTGATTCAAAAATATTCTTTTTGCATATAAACCCAAGAAAATTCCCATACAGTTCCATAAGGAAACATGTATAAAAACATTTATTACTTTTGGTGGTAGAAAGTTAAAGGGTACCTGGTTATCTGCAGAAGCAAGAAACAAGTAGCTTTCCAGAAACAAGAGAAAGTTTGGAAGACTGATTCTTGTTTTCATCAAAGGAGTAAAATGCGCACAGTTTGCTGGCCCCTTCCCATGTAAAACCCTGAAAGTTCTGGGAAAAATAGAAGAAGGCAGACCAACACAGAATCACACAAAAAACTGGTACAAAACTGTAGATATCCCAAACGGTAACATTTAATAAACTGCAGGAAATAAAAAGAAGCTCACAGTAAAAAAAATCATGAGATGTCTAGACATACTATTAGGAAAATAAAGCAAGATAATAAATTATGCCAAAGAAACACTCTTATTGGAAGAAACATGATGAAAGAGACTAAAACAATAATATGTCATTGGAAAAATTAGGGCACCATTACAAATAAATATAGTTATGAAGAAATGGAAATATTGGACATGAAAAATATACTTGCCAAAATAAAGAGATTGATTTGGAGGGAAGATAATATTTGAAGAATAATGCTAAAACATTTTTCAGAGCTAAAGAAAGACATAAGATATAAGAGTGTGTAGACAAACATATAAGAACAATTTATAATTGGGCACATCAAAAATTACAAGAGCATCTTAAAATTTCCAATAGAGAAAAAGCAAATAATTTTCACAGAAATGAAAATTATACATTTATTCAACAATGATTTATAGAATGCTTGTTATAGGCTAGGAATTTTATAGATTCTTATGATAATTTCAAATAAACTAAGATCCCTGTCCTTGTGGAATTTACATTGAGGTAAGGGAGATGAAGAGACTATAAATAATAAACATAATAACAGAAGAAATTAAAACAGAGTAAGGGGATTAGAAGTACCATGGAGAGGAGCTTGGGAGATGAGAAGATTGGTTTTAAAATATGCTCATCACTAGAGTCATCCGTCTCTTCTAGCCATTATCCCTTTATGGGTAACCATTATGCTAACTTACAGCAGCATACATTTTTTCCAGTTTGTGTAATCATTTATATTTAATGATTATATGCATACTTGTCAGTTTGACATGTCTGGTGGGTTATTTTAGGTTTACTGACTGGCAATTCCAGTTGCTGCTGCTGTTCCAGATGTTATCTTACTACAGGTGTGGATAACACAGAACTTAGTACTTGATATGCAGAAATTAGAATGTTATTTTTCTCCCTACCAATAAACTAAGAATTCCAGGGCAACATGCTTTCACCAAGCAGGGATAGCAATATTCTTTCACTATATTGATTCAGTTCTACATTACTTCTCTGGCTCTACGCCACAATTCAGTCATGAGAAAACATGATCACCTTTCTGTTCAACAGGGCACCATTCTGCTTCACTACTTGGATAAAATCATGCTTATAGGACTTAATTTATAAGAAGTAGCAGATATCTAGATGCTTGTTAAAGTACATACACATGGAAGAGGATGAAAGAAGGACCCCCCAAAAATTCAGAAGCCTACATTTTCAGTGATATTTCTAGAGGTTGCCAGTCTGAGGATGTTAGCATATCATATAAAAGTTTTCTGCACTTGCGTCACCTACCAAAATGAAAGGAGCGTGTTGTTAGGTAAGATGTTTTGAATCTTGAAGGTAATATGTACAACACTTACTTTGCTTCCCTAATCTGTAATGCTGTTAGTTTTGAATATCCAAGAGCAATAGAAGATCAAAACTGGTTCAGGCAGGAATACAAGCATTTCAGTCTCTTGGCTTTGATGAGATGGCACATCCGGTCACACTCAAAGTATCTGTGGCTTATTGGGATGCCATTTGGAACTTCTATCAAAATTATATAGGAAAGTCACCGGACAGTTTTTTTAAGGGTTTAAAGCAAAGCCATGACCTCTTTGGAAATTGCTATTTTGCTTTTGTAAATCAGATTTGGTTTGCTTTGAATACCTGATAGAGAACACCAAATAATTACCTGAAATGATCTGAGTTGTATATTAGCCTATCAAAGACGTTGATGTCTATGGAAAAAATGCTTTGCAAAGTTAAAATCTCATTTTCTACAATTATGGTATGTCTTCTGAAACTAAGACAAAATACTTATTCTTCTAAGACCATAAGAGCTAGGTCTGAGAACTAAGGAGTAGAAATGGGAGTGGTACCTTTACTATTACACCTAATTACTCACTTGAAAAATATTTGCTCCTCACTCTTTTGCCTTAGAGGTCTTAGTTCCCAAGGGAAAAATGCTTCCACCAGAGAAAACAACAGAGATTCCACTGAGCTAGGAAGTTGAGACTGCCACTTGTTTGTCTTGACCTCCTCTTGTACTAAGTCACATGAAAAGTAAAGATACTCTAATCAATGGGGTGATTTTGTAACCGCCTTTGCAAAATTATGACAGTAAAACAAATCTGACATAGTTGACTCCACCTTGCTTCTGACCTCTAAGCTGCCCTTGGTCATTTCTGGGCATAGGCCAACCTAACTTTGGGAGAAATTTAATTTAGAATTTAACTTAAAAGCAAAGACGATAATAGTCCCTCCCTAAAACCTGCTCAGGAATCTACAACTGCCTTTGTAAGAGTAATGAAAGGCCACAAGAATAGGATGATAGGAGGGCCCTGAACTCTGCTGAAATGTAGGCATGGCTTCTATAATCCCTTACTGCTCAGGTATCATGTGGCTGGAGGTCACAAGATTTGTGACCTCCTCAATTTCTCCTATAGATAACATCACTATAGTAGAACCTAAAATTGATCTTTTGAGATTCTTTTTCAATTTTTTTTTGGAAACTGACCGACTCCATCTGGACCTGTGATTCATAACTCAGCCATCCTGTGGCTCCACCCAGAGACAGACTTGGTACACAAGGACTGTTTTCTAAACCCCTATGATTTCAGCCCCAACCAATGAGAAGTACCCATTCCCTGGCTCCCTGCCCACCAAATTGTCCGTAAAAACTCTAATTTTTGAACCTTTGGGGAGACTGATTTGAGTAATAACTCTGTCTCCCACGTGGCTGGCCTCATGTCAATTAAACTCTTTCTATACTGCAATGCTATGGTTTCAGTGAATTAATTTTGTTGGGGGAAGAAGGCAGGAAAAACCCACTGGGTAATGATAACTAATCCTGATTACCAAGGGGACACAGGATAGCTACTACACAAAGAAGCATAGAAGTGTATGTCTAAGATCCAGGAAATCCTCCCAGAACCTACAAATATTGAAGAGGTAAAATTTAATTAAAGGTGCAGCAACCACATGGGAGGAGGACATTTAGGATTCAGATACCTCAGGAATGAAGGTTAGAATCACATGTCAGGTAACAAAACTTGATCAGCTGGAGTGCTGACTGAGGTCAAAGGAAACATCAAATAGGTAGCAGAATAATGAAGTTAGAAATACTAATTGCATTATAAATACTAATTACAGTCTGTGTCCAGCTGCAAAGACCAAGACTAAATAAGATATCTGTATTTTCTCCTTGATTTGCTATGCATTTATGAGTATTAATCAGTTTCCCTTTTTTCTTATATTTCCCCACATTTTGTATGTGTGTTGGTGGTAGGTAAGTTTATTATTTAGTGAATCACTCCAAATATTTCAAGACAAAATTGTGACCGAGATAAAGGAAAAAAGAACAGCTCTCAAAAAATAATATAACGACTGATTTTACCCAGAGAAGAGGAAGACAGTTACATTTTTTTGCTACATATGCATTATGTTATGTAGGAGCAATTAGTGTTTATTCCATTCCTTATTTTCTCATTTGTTAATTTTTTAATTGACCATCAACTATAGGCCAGGTACAGTTCTAAGTACTGGAAGTATCACAATTAACAAGTATAAGCATTGCACTCAAGGGTCTACATCTTAGTGGGGAGAGAAGACAATAAATACCATAAATAGAGAAAACGCATAGAGTGCTAGCATGATGTTAAGTGCTATAAAAAGCAGAAAAGGATTGGGAGATTCTTAGTGAGGGAAGTTGAGGGGGATACAATTTAGGTAAATTGAGCAGGAAAGGCCTCACTGATTTGGTGACATTTGAAGTAACATATCCTGAAGGACATGAGGTAAGGAGCATTTTGAATAGCAGGAGAAGACATTCCAGGTGGGGAGTGGGCAGTAAGGCCCTGAGGTGGGAGCGTGCTTGACATATTGAACAACTAGAAGGCAAGAATGGCTAGAAAAAAATGGTGTGTGTGTGTGTGTGTGTGTGTGAAATGTAAGGGAATTAATTCAGAGAATTATAAGGAAGCCAGATTGCCACTTGTTAGTCATTCTGATGACACTGGATTTAAACTGGAAGAAGAAAAAAAATTTTAAGAAGATAATTCATTGCTAATGTCAAAAGTTAATAATGGAAAGAATGATATATATTGATGTAGCCAGAGGTAAGAATCATGGTAAATAACAGAGTGACTCACTCAACATCTTTCCAATTCCATTCCATTGAGCTTTTTGTATGTTAAAGTTTGAAATTCATACTTTCCCACTAATATTTTCTTATAGCTCTCTTTTGAGGAGTGGTTTGATTTCTGCCAATCACATGCATTTGTGTAAGGATTGAATCTGTACTGTTTTATTTAGGGAGATGGTGTCACCTTAGGTGTCTGTTGCAGATTCAGCAGGTGCTATATAGCTCTGGCGACATCAGCTATGGCAATGGCTTCCTGGTCCCCAGATTGAAGGTAAGGCAGCATTTTACATAAGCCAGCATTCTGTTGGTACCTTCTGGTAAGACTTTATCTTAGGTAAGACTATGTCTTCCATCAGAAAGCAGTCCTAGCTGTGGAGTCTTGATCTCCAGATCACAGCTAAGGTAGTGCGTTTGGGAAAGCAATAGTTGGAAATAATGGCTTCCCATTTCCTCAGCAACCCTACTGTCTTTAGTTCATTTTCTGTTGTTGTTACAGAATACCAGAGACTGGGTAATTTATAAAGAAAAGTCATTTATTTCTCACAGTTTCAGAGGCTGGGAAATCCAAGAGCATGATACCAGCATCTGTCAAGGGTGCTCGTTCTGCACTGTAACATGTCGGAATGGCAAATGGGCATGCAAGACAAAGAGGAAATTGGATTTAACTCATTCTTTTTATCAGGAAGCAACTCCTGTGATAACCAACCCTCCACTCCCATGGTAATGACATTAATCCATTTATGACACCAGAGCCCTTATGGCCTAATTACCTCTTAAAGGCCTTACCTCTTAATACTGTTACAATAACAATTAAATTTTAATATAAGTTTTGGAGGGGACATGCAAACCATGGCAACTACTGTTCTTGGAGGGCAGTCCCTTGATAGACCAGTTCTGTGATGTGGTTCTAGTTATTCCTGGAAACTTATCCTAGAATCAACTCTGCCAGCTGTTAAAAGGATTTTGGAAGCACTGAATTCCTTTTGGCTTTTTTCACAAGAGGCTCTCTATTGCTTGAAATTGAACCGATGGAAGTTGAAGGTTTCTTTCACTCTTGGAGATACCAGTATGATATGTTATTTGAATCTGTACTCTTTGACCAACCCAAAGACCTTAAATAAAAAACAAAATAGAAACCTCCAAAGAGATGGAGGAGGGCACACTATAATTTGAATACATGGTATAACATGATAATACAAAACCTCAAAGCTAGTGAGAAAAAATAAATTAATAAACTCTCATTCTAGAGGAATATAAAAAGACATTTTATAAGCATGAATTTGTGAGCTTTAGACAAATAGGGTAATTTTTCTGCTATGCTATGATATCATTATGCCTGCTCTAGTGTCCAGATTTTGATCTTCAGTACTTTCCTTTAAATAGTATCAGAGCTTTTTAGAGAATAAGAAAATCTATATTTTAATATTCTAAATAAGCCTACAAACATTTTATCATTGTCAAAAACAAGGATGCTTTTGGAAAGTGCATGAAAAGGATAAAAATGCAAGTCTGGAAAGAAACTGCTAGAAGTAGTGACAAATTGAAAACAACGATTAAATTACAACTTGTTTTATCTGTGAGATGTCCATGATGATATTTAATGAAGACACATATTATTAATAATTGTATTAGAGGAAAGCCTGTCAAGAACTGTGAAGGAGCTGTGATATTACCGTGTTTGGATGCTAACAAGTTAGCTAGCCTGCCACAGTCTCACAGTTGCTGACAGAAGACACAAAATTCGTGGGTCAAAGACAAAGGGTGTTGTTACTCATGGCATAGCAGGCAGCATGAACTTCATGTTTGCATGTGTTCTCCTTACCTCCCAACTTCCATGGGGGTGACACAGAGGCAGGACCAAATGAACGCTGCACACATGGTGTATTTGTGCTGCAGTTGAGGAACCCTGTGAGATTAGGAGAACCTAATCCTTTGAAGATGCTGCTACCAAGCCAGATAAATAAGATAATTCAGATAATTAAGATTAAGATAATTAAGATAACTATTCTAATTATCTTGATCAGAAAATAAATCTTTTCTGCAACCTGGAGGGAGACACTATCTCTGTCTTCCATGTCTGTTTGCTCTACATTACCATTATGGGATACTTCTGAACAAAAAGCTCATACAAGATGGGAAAAAATGTCCTGGAGAGACATTTGAAATGTATTGTTTTTGTTATTTTGAAATATACAATACACTGTTGCTATGGTTTGAATATCTGTCCCCTCTAAACTCATGTTGAAATTTAATTTCCAGTGTGGAGAAATGTAATCCTTTCATAAATTAATGGATTAATAGCTTAATGGACTAACAAGTTATCATAGGAGCATGACTGTTGGCTTTATAAGAAGAGGGAGAGAGATTTGAGCTAGCACACTCAGCCCTCTTGCCATGTGATACCCTGTGCTACCATGGGACTTTACAGAGAGTCTCCAACAGCAAGAAGGTTCTTACCATATATGGCTCATTGGCCTTGAACTTTCCAGCCTCCAGAACTGTAAGAAACAAATTTTGTTACTTAAAAATTACCCAGTTTCATTCAGGTATTCTGTTATAAGCAACAAAAACAGACTAAGACAATTGTTATTGACTATAGTCACCCTTCTGTGCAATACATCTCAAAACTTATTTCTTCTGTTTAACTGAAACTTTACACCCTTTGACCGACAACTCCCCATTTTCTCCCTTACTGCCCCCTCCCACTTCTTTAAGCCTCTGTTAACCGTCATTCTACTTTCTACTTCTATGAGTTCAGAATTTTTTAGATTCTACATACAATTCTCATTTTTCAATTAAAAAATAATCATTAAAAATGTCATAGAGAATTGTCTCCCAAAGAAATCAAACCGTCAAATGTGAGTAAATTGATTGGTGAATGATTTCCCACAAAGTTGAAAAGGGCAAATTATTCAGTTATAAAAGGAAGGCACAGTGCTTTGCTTTATTTGATTTATATAATTCCTTCCTCTGTTGAGATAGTTCAATATTTATTCTAGTTTACTTGATATGTAAGCTATGTTCTATCTCCTGAGTTATTACTATGCGATATGGAATTTCTGATTAGAGAAGGATTAGGCATAGATATCAGTAAAGTCTGAATTCAAGACTGGAGGATATTATGCCTAGAAACTGACCTTGACTTCACCTAGTCAAACAGGAAATTCTTGCCAAAAAGTTATGAGCTTATGTCTCACCAGATCGAGAGCAGGCAGACATGATTTTGGAGTCTTGGGGAAGTTGGGGTAGTTGTATGAAACATTTGGGATGGGAGCAGGTAGAGGAATATAAACACCATATGTGAATGGCAAAGTGAGCTCTTACCTTTGGAGAAATCCTCCGTTCCTCTATCACTCTATGCAAGTGCTAACGTTTAAAGCTGTACTATCCTGCACTTCCTTATCAGGATCTTTTCTGTTTTATTTAATCATCACTATAATTTTCATACTATTTGTTATTAATACAACTTTATATGTCCCAGTTGTATTATACTGTCTTTTTATTCAAGGAATATTCCTCTTCTGTTGTGCTACACATTCTCTCTCCATTTTAAACTATTTGGTTCCATATGTATTTGTTGCTATTTTATATCACCATGCCATTATTCAAATAACACCCCATTTCTCCTACTCATCACTAGGCTATAGTTTCATCTTTGAGACACTACTATTGCCATGGACTCCTTGAGAAATACAGGAGGGGACAAAGAATAGCAATGTACTTGTGCCTCCCTTCCCCAACCCAGCCAGTGAAGCTAGCAGCAACAAAAGTGATCGCTTCCTTCCACTTGAGGTGAGGAGAAAGGAGAGTAAAGATGACTTTGTCTTGCACCTTAGATATCAGGTCAGCCACAGTAGGACAGGGCACCAGGCAGAGTTGTGAGGCCCCCATTCCAGGCCCTAGCTCACAGATAACATTTCTAGATACACCCTGGGCCAGAAGGGAATCCACTGCCTTGAAGGAAAGGACCCAGTCCTGGCAGGATTCATCACCTCCTGACGAAAGAGCCCTTGGACCCTAAATAACCAACATGGATACCCATGTAGTATGCTATAGGAGTTGGGCTCTGAGACATGCTGGCTTCAGGTGTGGTCCAGTACATTCCTAGCTGTGGTGGCTATAGGGAGAGACTCCTTCTGCTTGAGAAAAGTAGAAAGAAAATAAAGTCCTCTTTACTTTTCTTGTACCTTAGCTACCACCTTGGCCATAGTGGGGTACAACACTGACCCCATGTGGGCTCTTGGGGTCCCTGAGTCCAGCCCTAGGCTCTTAGACAGCATTTCTGGACCTGGCCTGGGCCGGAGGGAGCCCACTGCCCTGAGAAGTGAATCCCTCAGGGACTGGCAGCATTCACCACAAGCTGACTGAAGAGTCCTTGGGCTTTAAGTGATCTTCAGCAGTGGCCTGGCAGAATCCCACATGGGCTGGTGGTGGTGGTGGCAGCCACTCAACTACCTGTGGAAAGGAGAAGAGCAGGAAGAACTTTGTCTTGTGGTTTGAGTGCCAGTGCAGCCACAGAATAATAGAATATCAGATAAATTTCTAAGGCTTTTGATTCTAACCACTAGTTCCCATATAGCATTTCTGAACCTGTCCAGGCCTTGGGTGAACTCACTGCCCCAAAGGGAAGGACACAATCCTGGTTGGTTTTACAATCTGTTGAGTGTAGAGTCCCAGTGCCTTGAGTAAACGTATCTCAAAGAAATTCAAGATAACACAGAGAAGGAATTCAGAATTCCATCAGATAAATTTACTAAACATATTGAAATTATTTAAAAGAATCAAGCAAAAGTTCTGGAGCTGAAAAATGCAATTGACATACTGAAGAGTACATCAGAGTCTTTTACTAGCAGAATTGATCAAGTGGAAGAGAGAATTAGTGAGCTTGAAGACGGGCTATTTGAAAATATACAGTCAGAGAAGACAAAAGAAAAAAGAATAAAGCATGTCCACCAGGTCTGGAAAATAGCCTCAAAAGGACAAATCCAAGCATTATTGGCTTTATGGAGGAGGCAGAGAAAGAGATAGGGGTAGAAAGTTTATTCAAAAGAATAATATCAGAAAACTTTTCAAACCTAGAGAAAGATATCAATATTCAAGAACAAGAGGTTTACACAACACCAAGAAGATTAAATCCAAATAAAATTACTTCAAGGCATTTAATAATAAAACTCCCGAAGGTCAAAGATAAAGAAAGGATCTACAAGCGACAAGAGAAAAGAAACAAATAAGGTGCAATAGAACTTCAATACATGTAGCAGCAAACTTTACAGTGGAAACCTTATAGGCCAGGAGAGAACAGCATGACATATCTAAAGTGCTGAAGGAAAAAACCTTTTACCCTGGAATAATATACCCAGTGAAAACATCCTTCAAGCATGAAGGAGAAATAATGACTTTCTTAGACATACAAAGGCTGAGGGATTTTATCAACACCAGATCTGTCCTACAAGAAATGCTAAAGGGAGTACTTCAATATGAAAGGGAAGGATTTTAGCGAGCAATAACAAATCATCTGAAGGTACAAAACTCACTGGTAATAGCACACAGAAAAACACAGAATATTATAACATTGTAATTATGGTGTGTAAAGTACTCTTAAGTAGAAAGACTAAATGATGAACCAATCAAAAAAATTACAGCTTTTCAAGACATTGACCACACAATAAGACATACAAAGAAACAACAAAAAGTTAAAAAGTGGAGGGAGGAAGTGAAAGTGTAGAGTTTTTATTAGTTTTCTTTTCACTTGGTTGTTTATGCAATCCATGTTAAGTTGTTATCAGTTTAAAATAATTGGTTATAAGACAGCATTTGCAAGCCTCATGGTAACCTCAAGTGAAAAAAACATACAATGGATACACACACAAAAAGCAAGAAATTAAATCACACCACCAGAGAAAATAATCTTCATTAAAAGTTAGGAAGGAAGAAAAGAAGGGAGAGAAGACAAAAAAAAAATCAGAAAACAAATAATAAAATGGCAGGAGTAAGTACTTACTTATCAATAATAACATTGAATGTAAATGGACTATATCCTCTTAATAAAAGATATAGAGTGGCTGAAAGGATAAAAAAGCAAGACCTAATGATCTGTTGCCTACAAGAAACACACTTCACTTACAAAGATACACATAAGGGATGAAAACCAATATTCCATGATGATGGAAATCAGAAAAGGCCAAGTGTATCTTATATCTGATACTTATATAAGACAAAATAGATTTCAAGACAAAAACTATAAGAGACAAAGAAGGTCATTATATAATGACAAATGAGTCAATTCAGCAAGAGGATATAACAGTTGTAAACACATATGCACCCAATTCTGGAGCACCCAAATACATAAAGCAAATATTATTGGAGCTACAGAGAGAGACAGACTTCAATACAGTAATAGCTGGAGACTTCAACACCCCATTTTCAGCATTGGACAGATCATCTGGACAGAAAATCAACAAAGAAACATTGGACTTAATCTGTACTACAGAACAATTGGACCCAATACATATTTACAGAGCATTTCATCCAATAGCTGCAGAATACACATTCTTCTCCTGAGAACATGGATCATTCGTAAGGATAAACCATATGTTAGGTCACAATACAGTTCTTACTACATTGAAAAAAGTTGGATAATATCAAGTATCTTCTCTGACCACAGTGGAATAAAACTAGAAATTAATAAGAAAAGAAATTTTGGAAACTATACAAATACATGGAAATTAATCAGTATGCACCTGAATTGACCAGTAGATCAATGAAGAAATTAAGAAAAGTGTTGGTGGCATGTGCCTGTAATCCCAGCTACTTGGGAGGCTGAGGTAGGAGGGTCACCTGAGTTTGGGAGGTTAAGATTGCAGTGAGCCAAGACCGTGCCACTGCACTCCAGCCAGGGTGACAGAGTGAGACCCTACCAAAAAAAAAAGAAAGAAAGAAGAAAGAAAGAGAGAAAGAGAAAGAAAGAAAGAAAGGAAAGGAAGGAAGGAAGGAAGGAAGGAAGGAAGGAAGGAAGGAAGGAAATTGAAAAATCCTTGAAACCAGTGATAATGGAAACAAAACATACCAAAACCTATGGGATACAGCAAAAGCTGCACTAAGAGGTAAGTTTATACCTATAAGTGCCTACATCTAAAAAGAAGAAAAAGCTTAAATAAATAACATAATGACACATCTGAAAGAGCTAGAAAAGCAGGAACAAACCAAACCTAAAATTAATAGGAGAAAAGAAATAAAGATCAGAAGTAAAAAACCAAAATGAAGAAAACAATACAAAAAATCAACAAAGTTAAAAGTTGGTTTTCCAAAATAATGAATAAAACTGTCTAACCTTTAGCCAGACTACAAAAAAAGGAGAAAAACCCAAATAAATAAAGTCAGAGATGAAAAAGTAAACATTACCACTGATATTGCAGAAATTCAGAGGATCAATATTGGCTACTATGAGCAACTGTATGCCAAAAAAAAGAGGAAAATCCAGAGGAAATGTGCAAATTCCTAGACACAAACAACTTACCAAGATTGAACCATGAAGAAGTCCAAAACCTCAACAGACCAATAACATGTAATGAGATTGAAGTCATAATAAAAAGTCTCCCAGCAAAGTAAAGCCAGAGAACCAATGGCTTACTGCTGTATTCTACCAAATATTTAAAGAAGAACTAATAGGAATCCTATCCAAACTATTCCAAGAAGAAGAGGAGGAGGGAATACTTCCAAACTCATTTTACAAGGCCAGTGTTACCCTGATACCAAAACCAGACAAAGACACATGAAAAAAAAAAAAAAGAAAGAAAACTATAGGCCAATATTTCTGATGAACATTGATTAAAAAATCCTCAACAAAATACTAGCAAATTGAATTCAACAACACCTTAAAAAGATCATTTAACATGACCAAGTGGGATTTATCCCAGGGAAGCAAGGATGGTTCAATATATGCAAATCAATCAATGTGGGGATGGTTAATGAATATAAAAAATAGCAAGAAAGAATGAATAAGACCTAGTATTTGATAGCACAAAAAGGTGGCTACAGTAAATAATAATTTGATCATACATTTTAAAATAACTAAAAGAGTATAGTTAAATTGTTTGTAACACAAAGGTTAAATTCTTGAAGGGATGGATATCCCATTTACCATGATGTAATTACTATGCATTGCATGCCTGTATTAAAGTATCTCATGTACCTCATAAGTATATACACCTGCTACGTACCCAGAAATATTAAAAAAAGGCAATGCTTGGACTAATTTTCTGCCAGCTAGCAGGTGATTCCTCAGAACAAATATTATTTAGAAGATTAATATTAGTATTACTTTATTTGCATTTCAAGCTGGTGAGCCCTGTAGATATAGGAACTACATATTATTAATCCCTATGAAAGGTGAGGAATATATATCTCAAATGATAGTAATTTCAAAATAGGAGACTATTAAACGTAGTGGCATTGTAGTAAATTCTTCCCGCTTTTTATTGTAGCTTTTAATTCTGTTACAGCAAATATAATACATTTTTTATTTTCAGATGCCAATGTTGCTACTTTTGCTTTCTATTGAGAGCCTTGATTGCACTTAGGAGCAAATAAAAGGGTTATGATAAAGGTGTAACTGAGAGCCGGCAGATAATGGAACTCAATTCCAATATTATATACTCTCTCTAAATAAGGTACAGGCAAGAAGGGAAAGCCCTTTTTAAAATTTTTTTTTATTTTTTTAAATTTTATTATTATTATACTTTAAGTTTTAGGGTACATGTGCACAATGTGCAGGTTAGTTACATATGTATACATGTGCCATGCTGGTGTGCTGCACCCAGTAACTCGTCATTTAGCATTAGGTATATCTCCTAAAGCTATCCATCCCCCCTTCCCCCACCCCACAACAGTCCCCAGAGTGTGATGTTCCCCTTCCTGTGTCCATGTGTTCTCATTGTTTAATTCCCACCTATGAGTGAGAATATGCGGTGTTTGGTTTTTTGTTCTTGTGATAGTTTACTGAGAATGATGATTTCCAATTTCATCCATGTCCCTACAAAGGACATGAACTCATCATTTTTTTATGGCTGCATAGTATTCCATGGTGTATATGTGTCACATTTTCTTAATCCAGTCTATCATTGTTGGACATTTGGATTGGTTCCAAGTCTTTGCTATTGTGAATAGTGCTGCAATAAACATACATGTGCATGTGTCTTTATAGCAGCATGATTTATAGTCCTTTGGGTATATACCCAGTAGGGAAAGCCCTTTTGCCCTCTGAAAGTTAACTGAAATGAACCGATAATAGGCAGACTAACAGGAGAAAAGGTGTACAAATTAATTAAGGTGCACAGGTGGAAAACCACAGGAGAATGATTACCCAACCACTCAATGAGTGTTAGAATCTTATATACTCTTCTTCTTCATAGGGGAGATGTGGAGAATGTAGGTAATTTTAGGGGGTGGAAAATGATTTTTAAGAAAATGGAATGGGCCAGACAATAGTTTGTAAATGATTCTTTTTGTAAACTGATGGGGATGGGGGAACAGAAAATAGTTTGGAACAAAGTTCTTCTGGGCTCTAGATCTAGTGTTTAATTTTCAGTTTCTTCCGCTGTGATCTGACTTTAAGTTTTCTTTGGTTAGTAAAATTTTAGAGAGTGGATCAAAGGCAGTTGTGTTCCTCTTTGGCAGGTTAGATGATTTCTAGGCAAATAAAGAAACTTCAGAGAAGAGCCTTATCCTGTGCTTTCGTGGAGAGACAGAGGGATGAGAGGCAGGAAGGGTTGGAAGGTCAGAGAAATCTTAAGCCTGCTTCTTTAGTTCCTCATGTCAAGGCACGATGTTTTGGGATGTTGTTTTCTGAGCCCCAGCATAGGCATAAAATGTGATTGTACAGAAGACTTAATAACTAATCTCATACATGACAAGTTTCTTGCATTCCTAACATACATATTTTTACAGACATAGAGAACAGGTTTTGTAAAACACATACAGGTATTCTCATACAAATGTGTAAAATTAATTTGGTTACTCGTTTGTTGCACTTGTTGAATATAAAATGAAAAGATATGCGTAATGGTATCTGATATGAAATTACAAGGCCTACTGAGAGGCAGTAGAGCTTTGTGATTAAGCATATGATGTCTGGAGTTGGGCTTTCAATGGTGGAATTATGATTCCACTGCTTATAAAATGTGGGACTGTGAACAAGTTACTTAATGTTATCTTTGCCTCAATTGCATTGTCTGAGAAAATGAATATCTTTTTTTCTTTTAAAAATATGTACTTAGGTTGCTATGAGGATACAACCAGCAGGACTATGTTAGGCAATCTTGTCAGTACTAGGCTTATATATTTGCACAGACTATTTCTATATGTTCACACAAGACATTTGGTAATAATTGTTGACTCTGGGACATGGGAATGAGATGGATGTCTGTGCTGGGAGAAGGACTTGGTTTGTCCTTATACTGTTTACATTTCCTACCAAATTAAATGATCTAATTAATCTGAAAGGATTCAAAATAAATAAGAGTACAACAGTTTGGATCACAGCCATACTGTTTTACTAGTTGTGGTGTTATGATATATATTTTCATCCATGGTTCCTGGTTCATAATTCCCGTAGCCCTTGTTAACAGTCTTCTGTTATAAGGTTGGATGTGTTAGGCCTCAGGGGCAGGCTTCTGACCTTCTGCCCTCCTTTCACCTGCCTCAATGCAGGACTCCAAAGCTCCCCTCCTTTCTGGTTGTGGGTCTTAAGTCCCTCCCATGAAAGAGTCCCACCCTATACCCTTGGGGAAGGAATGCTGACATCATGAAGCTTCCATAGACCCCAAGAGGGCAGCGTTCAGTGAGCTTCCAGATAGGTGCATATGCGGAGGTTCCTGGAGGGTGGTGCACCTAGGGAGGGCATAGAAGCTCCATGCCCCTTCCCCCAAATCTCACCCTACACATCTCTTCATTTGTATCCTTTGTGATATCCTTTATAATAAACTGGTAAACATAAGTAAGTGTTTCCCTGAGCTCTGTGAGCCACTCCAGCAAACTAATCAAACCCAAAGAGGGGGTTATGGGAACCCCAACTTGAAGCTAGTCCATTGGAAGTTCTGATGGCCTGGACTTGCAACTGGTGTGTTGGGGGCAGAGAGGGGGCCAGTCATGGGGACTGAGCCTTCAACCTGTGGCATCTGACACTATCTCCGGGTAGTAGTGTCAGAACTGAATTAGAGGGCACGCAGCTGGTGTCTGCTGCTCGGTGTGTGGGGAAAATAAAGCCACACATTTGGTCACAAAAGCCTTCTTCTGTGTTGATGACTCTTGTGGTGTGAGAGTAGAAGAAAAACATGGTTTGAGAAGAGTTTTTTCCTGTACACTAGTACAATCACAGAAAAGTAGATTGCAGGTTTTTATAATGTTGTTTTGGACATTTGATCATATGATTTCATAATACTAAAACTTGAGAAAATTGTTCTTAGGACTTTTCTATTCTTTGGTATCCTATAAGATTCTCATAAGACTTTCTTTTTTTAATAGTTTAAATTTTTTTTTGGCAATGCATATTTAATATTTTTCCCATATCTAGTTATATATTCAATTATCAACTTGATCTGTTTTGGAGATTCTCATATTTTGGACAATAGAAATTCATTGATCACAGTACCTCTGCAACCTAAATACTAAAGATGAGCTCATAAAAAAGACAAGATAGTATCAGGCAGCTCTGTCTATGACATTATGAGAATGTTTCAGAGGGGCTCTCATCTGTTCAGATGTAGCATCCTTTTGTCCACGAGAGAATAGAAGGTCAGGTTTGAATACAGGTTTATGGTACCTTTGAGTAGGAAATAAAATGGAGTAGATCCAGTTCCCATGATTGACATTATCCACACACAGTGAGTCAGCAGAAAGCTGACTTTGAGAAGAGATTCGGCTATTGTATTTCTAAATTTTGGAAGGTAGGGGAAGTTGAGTGAGAAATGTGGAAGAACACTGCAAGCTGGAGAGGCACCACACTGTGGACTTTGACTCAAGACAGCTGTCAGTCACAGGGGAGAGAGTGAAACAGAATTGGTATAGTGGAAAGCTGAAAGCAAGAACATTTTCAATTTTGCCTAGAGGTTTATTATCTTGCCACCTTGTGATTTAAGTCATTCATTTAATTACTACTGTCTCTTTTTTCTGGTCATACAAAAGCTTGAGAACAGATTGTCCTTACCTAATGCATATATTTTCCAGACTTCTTTATTCTCATGTTGGCACTAAGCATAAAATATTCCTTGATGGGACTTTGTCTTCCAAATATCTCAATGCTATTTCTTCATTCTCTGGCACCTGACATTTTATTAAATAATGTAGAGAAAATGTCTTTTCTTGTCACTACAGTAAGCCAGGTGTCAAATGTTTATACTTCTTTCAGGTAACTATACCCAAGAGAACAACACACTTGGCATTTGGGCAGTAGGGGCTGTAGGGTCTGTTCTGATTTGCAATAAGCACTGGGAGCATTATCCTGGTGGACACACACTTGCTTCTGCTTCCCACCCTCATCCCCAAGGCAACAATCAGTAGGAACACAGTGGAATTTGCTTCTTAGGGAAGATGTGCTTCCTGACTTATCCATTTGATTAACTGCTAAAAAATAGGGGTCCACAGTAACAACATATGCAGTACTTTGTGGTGTGAAAGAAGTGTCTCAGTTACCCTCCAAGGGACAGCTAAGAATCAGTCATATTTTTATAAATAGCACATGTGAGTTACAGAGTTAATTTTTCATTTAATCTATAACCTAAAAATTGGTTGGTGCCTTATAGACTCCTGACCTTTCTTACTTCATCCCTATCTGAGGCTTTATTCTCTGAAGCGTTGTCCATGTTTCAGCAGTCATTGCATAGCAAAGGACGCATGTTGCTGTCTGGAGTACTTCCATGATGACAGCAGGTGATGAATGCCTTTTCTATAGGGATGACTAATATGGCTTTAGTTGGGGACCCTTGGTTATGAGGGGCAATAATGCAAAACATTCTAAGACACCTGATAACCTGAACTCCCATGTAACTGAAATGGCAAAATTGGCCCTATGATCTGGGAATTTGTCCAAGATTTAAAAAATATATCAGAGAAATGGACTTTCTAATTCATCTTTTTTTAGGTGCCTGTCTAGGGTCACATTATATGAGAGCTTAGCATATGCAGATTTTATGCCTCAACTTACCTTATTATTATGAAAACAAGACTTCTACTTGCTACAGAGACTTTCTCAACTTCTAATGAAAATAAGGGAAGAGAGAATAGAAGTATGGTGTAGGCCCCACATAAATAGAAGTAACATGGAAAACGCATCAGTGGGAACTGCTGAGGTACTCTAGATACAGTGAGCCCGGAATTCTTTCTCTATAGGCAACTACTTCTCTCACTTTCCCCCAAAACTGAAGAATAATATGGATTATGGATTCCATAACACTGTTAAATACATATCTCAGAATTTTTCTTTTCTTTTCTATGTATGTATGTATGTATGTATGTATGTATGTATGTATGTATGTATGTATTGAGATGGAGTTTCACTCTTGTCACCCAGGCTGGAATGTAATGGTGCAATCTTGGCTCGTCGCAACCTCTGCCTCCCGAGTTCAAGCAATTATCCCACCTCAGCCTCCCAAGTAGCTGTGATTACAGGTGCCCGCCACCACACCCAACTAGTTTTTGTACTTTTAGTAGAAATGGGGTTTCACCATGTTAGCCAGGCTGGTCTTGAACTCCTGACCTCAGGTGATCTGCCCGCCTTGGCCTCCCAAAGTGCTGGGATTACAGTATGAGCCACTTGTGTCCAGCCATAATCTGAAGAATTTTTCTTTTAAATCATTTCTAATCTATTAGCATTTAGATAATCAAATATCATACTAAGTTCTGTTATATTTTTGCTTTAGTAACAAAGAAGGAAGGCTGCCCAGATATGCAATAGATGTGGCTCCATTATTTATCTAGTGAAATGTTCAGTTAGACATTTTGGATATATAAAGAAACAGCAGATTTTTCTGTGTAAAAGAGTTTCTGTGATAAATAAGGATAGAGTTTATCATAAGAGACAGCTGCATCGGTTTCTGTTTCAAGGTCATTCAAAGAAGGGAAAAAGAAAAAAAAGGAGTTGGTAATCTCTACCTAAATATGTGGCTGAAATTCTTGTCTAATTGTCAGAGAAAGGCAAGGCTTTAAAAAAAGACTGATGAGAGCAGAAGCATTCTGCCTCCTTTGTGGTTTGCTCTTTCTTCATGGCAAGGATGGGCTCCACATCTCCATTGTGGCCAGGGGCTTCTTACTGGTCTTTAGCTAGACAGCACTGATGTGATCTAACATCTATGAGGTGTTTTAAACAGTGGCTAACACTCTATTATGCTCAGCACACAATACAGGGCTTGAAAAATCAGTGATAATTAGTACATATTTGTTAAATTAATGCTTCAAAAATGCTGGGTTTGTGGAACACAGATGTTCAAAATATCTGAGTCCTGGGTTGCAGATGTATAATCACGGAAATGGGCTAAGGAATGGAATGGGTCAGATTTGTAACTGTTCACATATTGAACTTGTAAAGAGAAAGGGAAAGGGGTAAATTCAGAGTTTAGAGTCTTTCTGGGTTGGGAATTTTAGCTGTATCTTGGAATAAGATAACAGAGATGCACATAACTGTGAAAGGAAAATAAATCTCACGACCCCAAAATCACTAAGCCAAAGGGAAAAGTCAAACTGGGAACTGTGTCAGGCAAACTTGCCTCCCATTTCATTCCTAAATAAGATAGCTACAAAACAAACAAACAATAAACAAACAAAGCTACCTACCTCCTTCACCATTTGCCCACAAGGAAATTCCTTGTGGACAAAGGACAGACAGAACTGAAAAGTCACAGACAGAACTCAAAGTCATCCGTCTGCTTATGTGAGACAAATGCATGTCTGACTATTTCCTTTGCCTTATTGTTTCACTAAGCCAGACCAAGGCATAAGTGACTATTTCTGTAAACTGTGTATTCAGTGAAAGGCTAATCAGAAACTCAAAAGAATGCAACTGTTTGTCTCTTATCTGCCTATGACCTGGAAGCCTGCTCCCCGCTTCAAGTTGTCCTGTCTTTCTGGATCAAACCAATGTAGATTTTACCGATATTGATTGATGTCTCATGTCTCCCTACAATGTATAAAACCAAGCTGTGCCCTGATCACCTTGGGTACATGTCCTCAGGACCTCCTGAGGCTGTGTAACAGGAGTGTTTTTAACCTTGGCAAAATAAACTTTCTAAATTGCCTGAGACCTGTCTCAGATATTTTGGGTTCACATAGGTAAGAAAATCTCTGAAACATAGTAGTTACAATATGCTGTAAAGAATAGAACACTAAGTATGTTTGACTAGACTGGTTAATAGTCTAGTTGAGAGATATAAAAAGGAAGTAAACAGTAGCATCAAAATACGTACTGGGGCTCATAAAGTGATACTCTAGAGACTGGTGCATTAACATACTAAGAGGTCTTAGAAGCTGCTTCAGGATCAAGGTACCTTTAACCTTGTCTTGTTAGCCTACTTCCCCCAAACTCTTGAAGTGCAAGGAGGAACACTCTCTGTAATTCCCTTATCTGACCAAGAGAGTCTTTCCAAAAGAAATGCAAGTAGAGATTGGGAGTCATCACTACACCCAGATAGATTTTTTATTTATTTTTCTGAGAGCAGCTACAAGAGATTATTTGGAAGACTTTATCTGCATAATAAGACAACTTTTCATCCGGTGCAGATGAACCCCTCACCATCCCATTGATACAAGAGCTAGAAAGAAATTATTTAGGCAGACAGTGATGGTAAAGGAGTTCTCGGCAAGGCTTTTCTTTCTTTCTTTCTTTTTTTCAGAAAGCAGCCCCAAAATCATTTATTTTCTAATGAAGAGCAGCCTGAAAAATTGAGCTTCAGACATAGATAAGCAAACTGGAAGCCTGCATGGGCAAATGTCAGCAGCTGTGCAAATAGAAGAGGGCTACCTGAGAGCCAGGCATTTTCAACATGGAGGCTCCATCTTCCCTTTTCTTTGTCACCGTGTGTGTGTTAAAGGAACAGGCAACATGGCATGGACCAGGTAGAGAACCTATCTGCATAGTAAAAGATTAGGATGGGGTGGCCAGCTTCTTTGTGTGCTATACAAATGGCACACCTGGTCCGACCAATCTTTCATGGCCTATGTAAATCAGACACTGCCTCCTGAAGCTCATCTATAAAACCTTCTGGATCACTGCAGAAGTGGCAACCCATTTTCTCTGGGACCCCTCTCTGTGCAGAGAGCTGTTTTCTTTCTTTCACCTATTAAACTTCTGCTCTTAAACTCACTGTGCTGTATCCATGTCCTATTTTTCCATGGCTGTGACACAACAAATCTCAGATGTTTACCCCAGACAACAACGCCGCTTCACCATAATATCTGCTTCCTGCATCCTGAGTCCATTTATTCTGCCTAATGATTTACTGCCCCTCATATAATTGTCTACATTCCCCATATCCCTGTTTCCCTTTTAAAAAGGGCATATAAGCTTCTGTACCTCACTGGGTTATTGAATCATCATTTTTCTGAAACTTGCCTGTGTTACGCATGTTAAAATAAAATGTGTATGCCCTTTCTCCTATTTTTCTGCCTTTTGTCAGTTGATTTTCAATGAACCTTCAGGGGCAAAAGAGGACATTTTCCTTTGGTCCTTACATATGCACATATTTATATATATTTACATATAGTAATGTATACTGTGATATGCTCTGTATTTTTAAATGTTCTGCAAATGGTAACATTGATTAATTATGCAGAGTTTATGAAAGATTAGCAAATTCTCGTGGAAAGAGGAAAAAATGAAACATAGGTCAATATAATTGAAAGAAGGAAGTCCTATTTCTTTTGAAGAGGTCAGAAAGTGATGAGACTTTAAAAATACCAAATGAAGAGATTTCTTAAGGAAAAGGGTAAAATAAGGTTTAAAGAGCAAAAATTGATATTCTTCACTATAATCTCAATTAAGTTATAGACAGAAAAACTACAGGCAAAGAGATTGAGATAAAATAGCAAAAGCAAAGAACAAAAGAGTAATTTTATAAATTGGTTTAAGGTTATGAAAATAACACACAAAGAAAAGCTCAGAATTCTTTTCACATAGACACAATGTTTGATAATTGCCTAGGAAAATTTTGGAAGGAATTAAAATGTGGTAAAAACATTGATATGTGTAAATAAAAATTAAACAAGAAAAATTAAAAATTAATGATATCTTTAAAAGGGGAAGGGAAGTATAGGGAAGGAAGTGATGGCAGTAGGAGGTAGATAAACCCTAGGCAGACAGGGCCAGGTCCCCAGTGAAACCCGACCTTGAAGCCAAAAACAGTTTAAAGTCTAGCTACAAGTCTCAGGTAAATCCAGACTGGACTGAGAGTCTGTCTTCCCATTTGGCATGCTTTCCTCTGATTGATTCTCCACCTTTCACCTATTTTACATATACCTACACTTTCCTGATTGGTTTTTTATTCTGTCATGCCCACCTTTGAGTGGTGCCTTTGTTTTAGCCTTTCCTGCATACTCACAAACCAATCAGCATGCACTCCCCATTCTGAGCCCATAAAAGCCCTGGACCCAGCCACATTGAGAGAGAGACCACCCAACTTTGGGTGGGGCACCACCCTCATGTCCCGTCTCCATTGAGAGCTGTTTTATCACTCATAAAATTATCTTCCATGCTCCTCACTCTTTGACTGTCAGTGTAACCTTATTTTTCTTAGAATGGGTACAAAGAATGGGTACCGAACATGGGTACAAAGAAGGCTCTAACACTATGGTTCTCTGTCTTCTACCGGCAGAGGGCAGCCATCCCACATGATGGGAAACAGTAGTGGGGCTGAGCCAGTCTCAGAGCTGCAGGCTGGAGCGGGGCAACAGGGCTGACAGAGCTAATAACGCATCACTGTCTGTTGGGCTGTAGATGGTGGGACTAAAAGACTAATTAGCATGCTGTAACATCCTCACTGGGGTTTCAGGGTTACAGGCACCTCTGCTTGGGCACCACTGTGTTCACCTCATATGGACACCAGAGTCCACTGTGGGAGTTGCTTGTGACATGCCTGGTCCAGCCGCAAGCCCTGCATGGAGACCACCCCTGTGCTGGCACTTGGACCCCACACTCGCTTGCTCACACCCCACCCCACCCACCCACCAGGGGCTGAGTGCACAGTCCTGATGGCTATGGGATTTGCACCAAGGTGCAAGCCAGGTGCAGCCTGTTGGGCCAAATACATGGAGCATCTCCTGTGGTAAACTGGGGCCCAAGCAAGGCCTGGGCAGGGGCATTACTGGCTGGAGGTCTCTGGCTGGCAAAGTGACAGAGAAAAATCCTATGTCAGAAGGAAAAACGATTTTCCCTCTCTTCATAGTTGTTATTTGGGGCAACACCTGCAAAAAACAAAGATTAATAAGAGAAAAACAAACAGAAGTTTAATAACATGTATACCTCATGTACACATGTAGCTACCCAGAGAAATGAGTAAATCTCAAAGATTTGAATTCAGACTTAAATATCATTCCATTAATAAAAGGGTGTGTGGAAGCCCAGTAATGAGGAGATCACTGGAAAAAGCATAGTAAACAAGGTAAGGTTTGTTATGCAGATTTAAGTTGATACATTCTTCATTGTTAAGAGTCTATAGTGATTTAGAGTCATCTTTTATTTGTGGTACAGAGAGAGACACTCACAAATGGAGACTTCCTCTATAGATGTAAATTTTCTTTACAAAAGGGTAACTCCTACTCTGTTTTCAGAACATCTCCTATGTCTCCAGTTTCTCAAAATAATCAGCTCAAAATAATCCTTATGGCAAAGAAGCATATTTTGGGATGGATTATTCTGGCCCCCTTTAAGAGAATATTGAAAAATTGATATGACTACAAAATTTTATTAAAAAATGCTTTTATAGAGGTAAGAAAAACTAGCCCAAATATGAATAACTAATAGACTAAATGGATTATTTCCATGGGAACTTAAGGAAGATGGTTAAAAAATGTGGGGTTGGAGGGTGAGGGAAATATGTATGTTGAGATCACTGAAATGCTTCTGCTTTGAGAAATGCAAATTAAAACTGTAATGAGATATTATCTCACCCTAGTTACATTGACTTTTATAAAAACAGAGGCAATAACAAATGCTGAGGAGGATGTGGAGAAAGGGGAACACCCATACACTGTTGGTGAGAATATAAACTGGTATAGCTATTATGGAAAACAGTATGGTGGTTTCTCAAAAAAAACTAAAAGTGAAACTACCATATAATCTAGGAATCACATTACTGGGTATATGTTCAAAAGAAGGGAGATCAATATATCAAAGAGATATCTGCACTTCTATGTTTATTGCAGCACTATTCACCATGCCAATAGCCAAGATATGGAATCAGCCTAAGTGTCAATCCATGAAAGAATGGATACAGAAAATGTGGTTCATATACCAAATGGAATATTATTCAGCTATGAAAAGGAATGAAATCCTGTCATTTGCAACAACATTGATGGAACTGGAGAACATTATGTTAAGTGAAAGAAGCCAGGCACAGAAAGACAAATACTTCATGTTCTCACTAATATGTGGGAGCTAAAAATATTTATGTCATGGAGATAGAATGACAGTTGCCAGAAGTTGGGAAGAGTATTAGGGAGAGAGGGGGATAAAGATGGATTGATTAATGGGTATAATAATACAGTTAGATAGAAAGATTAATATGTAATCTTTGGTAGTAGAATAGGGTGACTACAGTTAACAATGGTATGTTTTATATTTCAAAAGAACTAGAAGAGCAGAATTGGAATGTATCTAACACAAAGAAATGGTAAGTGCTTGACGAGATGGATATACCTTGATTTGATCATCTTATATTTTATAATTGTATCAAAATTTCACATGTACCTTATACATATGTATAATTATTACATAACCATAAAAATATAAAATGCTTCTGCGTCAATGTTTTGATTTTCTTTTTAAGATTATAGTAAGCCAGTTGTTTTAACAGAACATGGGAAGATTTTATTTAATAAATTAATCAGCATCTACATAATGGCACTTGTTATGTTCATAGGCAAGGTAACATAATGGAATAAGCAAAGTTTTTCTTTTGACACACCTGTGTTCACCTCCTCCTTCTGCCATTTTTTAGGGTATGTGAGTGAGTGACTATGTGACTTTGGGATACATTTTTTAAAGCTTATACTTTTTTAACTGGACAAAGAGAAAAATAAAAATAATTTTTAAGATACTGAGAAACAGATTAAAAATATAAAATAAGTAGCACAGGATCTGTGCAAAGCATCAAATAATTTGTTATTCTTTCTTCCCTTCCAAACTGTACTCTTTTTTCCTACCTATTTTCTGAAGTTGGGTTATATCTTACAAATGTTAAAAAAGGCTTTCTGGTCACCATGGCAAAGAGTTGTATTTTTATTGTCTTTGCTTGTGAAAGCTCAGTTTTTTACAGAAATTCTTGTTTTTAATTTTCACCTCAATAGAGATACCTACAGTGATAACTTCACAGGCAATAGAATTTTAAATTAATTCTGTATTCTTATTTTTTGCTTAAAATGTCTTTGAAAAGATTGCATTGTGATGCAGAGTTTAAACGTGAAGTTACATTGTGTATAGAAGACTGTTTGTCACAAGTCAAGTAATTTAAACATGGAAGAAATGGCCAAATCTCTCAGAATAGAACATAGAACTTTTCAAAAGCTAGGAGAGGTTGGAGTGACTGATTAGTATGTTATAAAGAACTGTATCACTCAGGTGCTCATCAGTGATTTGTCAAAGACTTCCAGGTGACTAACAAGTAAAGTGTTTAACTTCCATTAATATATACTTCAATTGAAGATGTAGAGGTGGAAAGGTGTAATACCTTTCCTCACCTATCATAAGGGTCAGGGCTGACATTCCTATAGCAAAAAATAGGTTAACAAGAGGAAAGTATAACAAATTTATTTAATCAAAGTTTTACATAAGGGAGTCTGCAGAAATAATGACCCAAAGCCCAGGGAAAACCATTCATTTTTGTGCTTAAATTTGATGAGGAATGGAGAGCTGTGTAGAAATGTAACTGTACAAAAAGAGTACAATCTAATGGTAATAGACTGAGTGGGGGTGGGGAGGGAGCCCAGCCTTGCCTGTCCGTTCAGATTCTTCTTGGCCTCTCTGTGTAGCATTCCTTCCTCTGGGCATAGAGCAGGACTCCTTCTGGAATGAAGGTCTAATGGTCTACAATCTGTCAAGGTAGGTCAGAGATTTCTTTATGGCCAGCTTCTACATAGAAAGGTGGGGGGAGGTTAGAATAACATTTTTAGATTTTATGACCCACCTTGGGGGAGGGGAATTCTGGTTTCTATGACTCTCTTTGGGGGTAAAAGAGTAGTGGGAAACATGAAGGAATGAGAAGATCAGAGACTTTGCTTTTGAAGCAGCTTCTGAGTCCTCCAATCTCATTTAGTTTAAAGTACTCAGCATGCCAAAGCACCATACTTTTGTCATAACCCAATGGGTTCTTCTTGCCCATTGCCCAGAAAAGCCAATGTACTGAGAACAGCAGGTATTGCAGCAAACAAAAAGTTTAATGATCACAAGACCAGACAAGCAGATGGATGGGAGGTATTTCTCAAATCTGCTTTCCCAAGAATTTGGAGGCTAGGGTGTTTAAGGGTACTTTGGTGGGCAAGTGGCTGGGGAACAGAAAAAACTGATTGGCTGTGGATGAAATGACAGGGGTGTTCAAACTGTCTTCAAGCAGCTGAGTCACTTCCAGGGAGGGGGGTCTTAGGATGAGGTGTTGTCCCTTGGTCTACCAAAATGCTAAATCTGAAAAATACCTCAAAGACCAGCTCTTTAGATTTCACAATAGTGATGTTATCTACAGGAATAGTTGGGGAAGTTATAAATCTTGTGACCTCCAGTTACATGACTGAGACAGATAAACAACTTATAGAAAAGCAAGCTAAACAATGGCAGGTTATTGTTTAACTATGCTTATTCTTTAGCAAAGGTCGAGCTCCTACCATGATTCTAAACTTGAATGCAGCTTCAATCTCCAAACAAGGAAGCAAGCCAGTTTTCCCTGCCTCAAAGTGTATAGTTTATAAACTAAATTTAACTTACAAACTAAATTCATCTTATAGTTATCTTGGCCTCCACACTAGCCATGGCTAGAGCTGGAGCAGCTGGGAACACAGGGTGCTATGTCCCAAGGATGCACAGAGCAGCAGGGCCCTGGCCCTGGCCCTGGCCCATGAAATCATTTTTCCCTCCTAGGCCTCAGGGCTTGTGGTGACACGGGCTGCTGTAAAGGTCTCTGAAATGCCCTGGGGGCATTTTCCCTATTGTCTTGGCTATTAATATTTGGTTCTTCTATACTTATGCAGATTTCTGCAGTCTTGAATTCCTTTCCAGAAAATGGGTTTTTCTTTTCTACTCCATGGTCAGACTGCAAATTTTCCAATCTTTTATGCTCTGTTTCCCTTTAAAATATAAGTTCTAGGTTCAGGTCTTTTTTTGTTTACACAAATGAGCACCAGCTTTTAGAAGCAGACAGGCCAAATCTTGAACACTTTGATGCTTAGAAATTTCTCTTCCTGATACCCTAAATCATCTCTCTCAAGTTCAAAGTTCCACAGGTCTCTAGAGAAGGGGCACAGTGCTGCCAGTCTCTTTGCTAAAACATAGCAAGAGTGACCTTTATTGCAGTTCCCCAAAAGTTCCTCATCTCCATCTGAGACCACCTCAGCCTGGACCTCACTGTCCATATCACTATTAGCATTTTGGTCAGAACCACTCAACAAGTCTCTAGGAAGTTCCAAACTTCCTCCATCTTCTTGTCTTCTTCTGATCCCTCCAAACTGCTCTAACCTCTGCCCATTACCCAGTTCCAAAGTAGCTTCCACATTTTCGGGTATCTTTATAGTAATGCCTAACTTGTTTGATATCAATTTTCTGTATTAGTTCATTCTCACACTGCTATAAAGAACTACCTGGTACTGGGTAATTTATAGAGAAAAGAGGTTTAATTGACTCAGAGTTCTGCAGGCTATACAGGAGGCACGGCTGGGGAGGCCTTAGGAAACTTACCATCATGGTGAAATGGCAAAGGGGAAGCAAGCACATCTTCACATGGTGGCAGAAGAGAGAGTGAGTGAAGGGGGAAGTGCTACACCCTTTTAAAAAACCAGATCTTGTGAGAATTCACTTATTATCATGAGAACAGCAAGGGGGAAATCCACCCCCATGATCCAATCGTCTGCCACCAGGTCCCTCCCCCAACATTGGGAATTACAATTTGACATGAGATTTGGATGGGTACACAGAGCCAAACCATATCAACCACCCATATAAAAAAGATATTCTTCAAAGGTGGGGGTGGGGAAGAGAAGTGGATATGAGAATTTGGGTAAAGTTCCTGAAGGTAACTCTGACACACTGCTTTTTGGAGAACCTCAGATATAATCTGTCCCTACTTCATCTGCTTTGCTGGTTTTGCTCATTATTTGGTCAGAATATACTAGACTATTTTTCAATAATAAATGCTCCTCAACTTATGATGGGGTTACATCCCTAAAAACCCGTTGTAGTTTGAAAATATCATACATTGAAAATGCACTTAATATATCTAACCTACTAGACATCATAGCTTAGCCTAGCCTACCTTTAATGTGCTCAGAATACATATGGTAGCCTATAGTTGGGCAAAATCATCTAACACAAAGCCTAATTTATAATAAAATATTAAATATCTCATGTAAATTATTGACTACTGTACTGAAAGTGAAAAACAGAATGGTTGTATGGGTACTTGAAGTATGATTTCCACTGAAAGTATATTGCTTTCACTCCATCATAACATTGAAAACAGGTAAGTTGAACCATTGTTAAATTGGGGTCAGTCTGCAAAATGGAAACCTCCACATTTTAGAGGCTCAATACAACAAAGCCTTATTTCTTATTTATATCACAATTCAATGAAGGCTAGGCTTTACCATTAGACCAATTTCCATCAGTGTTTTGGGTTTGATTTTTGCCAGGAAGCCATTGGTTAATTTTATCATCATGTGCCACCTGGAGAGGCTAGACGATTTTATGGCCAGCAAGCCCTTATTTCTTTGTATTTAATAATTCTTCCTTTATCTTATCTCTCTCCTCTCACATTTTACTGTAAGCAGCAAGAAGAAACCAAGTGACACCTTCAGTACTCTATCTGGAAATCTACTGAGCTAGATTAGATTATCCCATTCATTTGGGCACATTTTCTACATTCACATTGGGCACATTTTCTATGTTCCTAAACTTTCTGCCTTATCAAAAATCTTCTTTCCTCTACTTCCAAATAACATTTTCCTCACATTCCTTTAAGCCCTTGCCTGTAGCCTCCTTAACAGTTTCTTTAAAGATCTTCAGTCTTTTACTAGCTCTTTCCTTAAAGTTCTTCCATCTCCCACTTTCTGCCTGGTTCAAAAGCCACTCCCACATTTAACAATTTTCTTAAAGCAGGACCTTACTTCTAGTTACCAAAATCTGTATCGATTTTTTTTTTCGAGACAGAGTCCCGCACTGTCATACAGGCTGGAGTGCAATGGCTTGATCTCAGCTCACTGCAACCTCTGCCTCCTGGGTTCAAGCGATTCTCCTGCCTCAGCCTCTCGAGTAGCTGCGATTACAGGTGGCTGCCACAACGCCTGGCTAATTTTTTGCATTTCTAGTAGAGACGGGATTTCACCATGTTGGCCAGGCTAGACTTCAACCCCTGACCTCGTGATCCGCCCTCCTTGTCCTCCCAAAGTGCAGAGACTGCAGGCGTGAGCCACCGTGCCTGGCCCTGTATTGATTTTTTATTGTTGCATAATTACCTGAAAACTTAAACCAGCAATAGGTAGTTCCTGTCGGTCCAGAATTTGTGAGTGGCTGTTTTGGTTTAAAGTATCTCATGAGGTTTTAATCACAATGTTGGCCCATTCGATAATCATCTGAAGGCTTGGTCGGGTTAGATAATTCACTTCCATTTAATGTGGATCACTCATTTGGCTGGCAAGTCATCTTTATTGTCAGCAAGAGACTGTAGTTTATTGTCACATGGTCTGCTTTGTACAATATATTGAGTGTCTTCACAAAATGGAAGCTGGCACATAAAGGAATATTCCCACAGAACAAGTGATGTCAGAGAGTAAGGTGGATACCATGATGCCTTTTATAACCTAGCCTCAGCACCTAGCAACATTCTATTATTTCTGCAATATTCTATTGGTCTCACAGATCAGCTCTATTCAGTATGGAAAAGGACTACACACAAACTTGAATAACATGAGGCAAGAATCAATGGGGACCATCTTGGATAATGGTTATTACCAAGAAGATAAACACGATAATAAATAGGTAAAAATTAAGTGACTCCAAATCTAAGCTTTTGGAACTTTAAGATATTTTAAGCCTAAGGGAATGTGATTATGATACCTGAGTCACATGATCGGCCGCTGTAACCTAGGCAGCTGCAATCTTTGTTTCTCTCATTATAGATTAGCCTTCTTCTTTACCTATATTGTTTAGTAAAATGTTGCAAGTGACTAAAGGGCACCACTCTTCCCTCTTCACTGTTGATCTTTATTATAGATGAACCTCCCTCTCACCTTTCTCAAACAAAGACTTCATGGCTATCACATTTTTAAAGACGGAATGTTAAATAACACTCTTTAAAATTGGAAAGAATCAAAACAAGCGATAAAGAAAAATAAACACAATGAGAAAGAAAATCTGTAAATAGTTGTAACTTAAAACTAGCCTTGTATGGAACATATTGCAATTCTGTCATTTTGTTTTCTTCCTACATAAGCAAAAACTTAACTTTCAACTTTAGAGTGCTGATACCATTTCTCTGTCTCTCCTGGATGGCTATTATCAGCTTTGGGTTTGAATAAACTCTACACTTAATCATATTTTATGAATCTCATTATTTAAAGTTGACAAATAGTTATAATTTATAAAGTCTACAAAAGTGATTTGTTTGAAGAGCTGCAATACTACGGAAGATGCAGTATGCAATTGCTGTGATGTAGCTACAGGGTTAGAAAATCCTTTTCAGAGAAGGTAACATTTGAGATGAGTTTTTGTGAATAAGTGGAAATTTACCACTCAAAAGGAGAGAGAAATGCCAAGTGTGGCTCACACCTGTCATTTCAGCGCTTTGGGAGGCCGAGGCAGGCAGATGGCTTGAGCTCAGAAGTTCAAGACCAGTCTGGGCAACATATTAATCCCGTTTCTACTAAAAATACAAAAATTTGCCAGACATGGTGATGCACACCTGTAGTCCCAGCTCTTTGGGAGACTGAGGCGGGAGGATGGCTTGAACCTGGGAGGTGGAGGTTGCTGTTAGCTGAGATTGTGCCACTGCACTCCAGCTTGAGTGACAGAGGGAGACCCTGTCTCAAAAAAAAGGAGAGAGAAAAATCTTAAATGAGAAGGAGACATAATATTTGGTGTCTAAGTATTAAAATATATGAGGGAAAGACACTGGGGAAAAGAATAGATAAAAAGAATAACTTATCTATAAAGTTCTGCATATTTTACAAAAAATAAGTCTTAAAAATTAATATTTTTATGTATAGCAAAAATTCTGAATCATTTTTATGTTTTAAGAAGTTGTAAGAAGAACTGCCTAGAGGGACTAAACAGAGTATATAAAGTATGTAAAAAGTCAGTAAAATTAGTTATTTATTATAAAAATACATAAATATTGTGATGGCTTAGATAATGTAGGGAACAAATCTCATCTATTATTCAAAGAATCATTGTTATTTCTGCCCAGATTTTTAAAATTTTGATCTCAAAACTTTGAAGGTTTGATTTTATACTTTATTTTACATTTTTACATAAGAATGCACCAATGGGAGGGGTATATTTAATAAACTGTGTTATTAAAACTCTTTGTGAGGAAAATAACATTCAACCAAGCTTGTTATGTAGATGTACTAACATCGATTTAAATATAAATTGATATCCCAGTTTATACATACGCAATCATGTGCTGCGTAATGATGTTTTGTTAATGATGGACTGTACATATGATGGTGGTCCTATAAGATTATGATGGAGCTGAAAAATTCCTGTCTCCTAGTGAAGTAGTAGCCATTAAAACATTGTTGCACAATGCATTACTCACCTGTTTGTGGTAATGATGGTGTAAGCAAACCTACTGTGCTGCCAGTCATATAAAAGTATAGCACGTACAATTGCATATAGTATATAATAATAATAACTGTTACTAGTTTATGTATTTACTATATTATACTTTTATTATTTTAAAGTGTACATGTTTTACTTGTTGAAAAGTTAACTATAGGCTGGGCGCGGTGGCTCACGCCTGTAATCCCAGCACTTTGGGAATCCCTAGAAACAGCCCCTGTGACAGTAAAGATTGTGTGGTTGTTGAGAGAGTGCTTTTAGGAGAAAGAGGTGCTGGCTGTGACTAGAGAAACAGAGCTAATCAAGGGATTAGCTCAGCTGGAGCCTAACTTCAGCATGCATCAGTGGTGAGCTCTGGAGGACAGTTCACCATGGTGTGGTTCCTGCACTGAAGCAAGGGGGCCAGATTTCTGTACTTCAGGTGCACTTAGGGTGAGATGAGATCTAACCTACAGGGCAAGGGGGGGTTTTCTTTCATTTAATATTTCTGCAGGAGTAGGTGGCTGATCATGTGTGGTGCTGCAAACGTATATTCTTAAAGGTTCTGTGTCCTGGTTACTATAAACTTATTAGTCTGTGTTACTAAAATTGACCACTTATAGTTAAAACTGTAACATAGGAATATAAGAGATAACCAAGTGGAACACTTGAGGGCTAAGTATATTTCTACAAATGCCCATATGTAGTAGCACCCTGTGATCATGATGATCAGGATCAATTATTCCTGCCACTGCCTGCTGGTGAATTAGAGACCAGGTGGCTCAAATTGACGCAGACTCCTGGGAAACAAAGTGCCATCAAGCTCCTCTGTTAGAATGCGGGTCTATGGAGTTCAGATTATAAATGAGATCATCCATCTCACAGTGGGTTTAAGGAGTCTACAGATATATTTAGCGATTTCATAATTCCCAAGCTTACAATTGGAATGGACATACTTAGAAGTTGGCAGAACTCTCAAATTGGTTTCTTAACCTGTAGAGTAAGAGCTAGTATAATAGCAAAGGCCAAGTGAAAGCTTTTGAAATCCAGCCCACTTCCCCAGGTCAACCTAAATGAAAAACATCTGCAGAGAGTTTTAAGCGATGTCCCCAAAAACTCTAAGGATAAGGAGTATGGTCTCCATCACCGGTCTGCACCCTCCAAAAACCATATGGATCATAACATATGACAATGGACTTCTGTATACTTGGTCACATAGTAGCACCAAGTGCTAAATTGACATAGTATGCTCATATCTGTATTGACTTGGTTATAAACTCTAGACAATCTCTAACTCCCTGTTATGAAGAGGAGAATTTATTTCACCTACATGATCTGCCTTTTCCTCACTCAAATGTTTGTTATGTAATTATCTGGGTTCTTCTTTGGCCACTATAATTTTAAATAATAAATGTACCCCTATTTTGTGTTCAAATAACATTCTCCAGTATCTTGCTTCAAGTCTATAAAATAAAAATTATTATCAAACCTGTGATTTGACACCCTCCTTCTTTGCTTTTATGTTTTCTTTCTGTTATGACTTCACTTTTATATTACAAAAGCTTCCAATATTTGTATTTTGTTTTGCAACCCAAAGTAAGGCTTCAGTGCATTGTCCATGGGTTGAGTTCAGAAGTTGAAAACTCAAAAACAGAATTTGCTTTATTTATATGGTTTGCTGCCAGACCAAGAAGTATACAGTGATGACTCAATATTATTAAGAGCCTATGATGTGTCAGGGACTATTCTAGGCACTGGAGATATAGGAGTAAACAGAAGAAACAAAAATCCATTCCCTTAGAATGCTTGTATTTTATACTCTACGGAGCCAATATCACTGCCACCTGCATACTTGAAGGAGAGTGTTTCTAACATGAAGGTGTAAGAAACTTATTTTAGTTATAGGCCACCAATTGCTTGAAATCATACCACATTTTATTTGTTTACTATTTATTACAGAAACGGGGGTAACTCTAATTTGACAATAATGTGCCAAATGTTTTGCTAAATATTTCATGTATATTATTTCATTTTTTCTAACAATATTCCTATGAGATGGCATTGGTACTATCATTACTCTGTAGATAAGGAAAAGGAAGTAAGAAAGGTTAAATGGTCCAGAAGGAACTATGAAGAGTCACTATTCACAGTGAAATATATGAAAAAACTATACAGATATAGGGAAATATTTTCAGAAATGCAATTATATGGAATACTTTTTCAGACTTTAAAAATAAATGTCAAAAATAATTATAGAAAATAGAGGAGCTAAATAATAAGACATTTGAAATATGTAAAGGAACTTTTATAATGCATATATAGAGACAATATGACATTTTCCAAGTAGCAATGGAATAACTACACATATTTTATATAGTTTAAATAATTTAAAATTGTATACCACTACAATTTTATACATAAAAATGTACAAATTCCAAAAATTCAGAAGTTACTGAGACCATATTTTTTCTCTTCTTGTCTTCTTTCCCGCCTAGAATATTTAAGTGATGACCAGCGCTCCAATAACCATGTTGGAATATGAAGCAACCTTGAATATGACAGCTATGCACTTAGAATGAGGAGTAGAAACTTAAACACTAAGGACCAAGAAACAGCAACACTAATCCTGAACTCTATTTCAGGACTTCTTTTAAATGAAAAAAAAAAAAAAATAATCTTCCATACATTTAGCCAGTATTATTTCGGATTCTACTATTTTTGTTACACATAGCTATTGATATGGGAGTTATGAAGAAATTATTTAGGCAGATAGTGAGGGTAAGGCAGTCCACACTAAGGACCAAGAAACAGCAACACTAATCCTGAACTCTATTTCAGGACTTCTTTTAAATGAAAAAAAAAAATAATCTTCCATACATTTAGCCAGTATTATTTCGGATTCTATTATTTTTGTTACACATAGCTATTGATATGGGAGTTAAGAAGAAATTATTTAGGCAGATAGTGAGGGTAAGGCAGTCCTCAGTAAGGTTTTCCTTTTAATGAAAAGCAGTCTCAAATCATTTTCTTTTCTAACAAAGAGCAGTCTGTAAAATCAAGCTGTAGACACAGGCAAGCAAGCTGGGAGCTTGCATGAGTGAATGCCAGGCAGCTGTGCCAATAGGAAAAGGCTACCTGGGACTACCCATGTTCAAAATGGCGGCTCCATGCTCCCTTCTCTTGGTCAGCCACGTGTACAGTAAGAAGTAGACAGCATAACGCTGGCCAAGTGGAAAGCCCATTTGCATAGTGGGGTGGCCAGCCTTCCCCACGGGCTATGTAAATGTCACACCTAGCTGAACCAATCTGTGGGCTGTATGTAAATTGGACACAGGCTCCTCAAGCCTGCCTATAAAATCTGGTGCACTCCACTGTGGGCCAGAATTCCCATTTGGGTGCCCTTCTCTCATAAGAAAGAGAGAGCTGTTCTCCTTTATCTTTCTTTTTCCTATTAAGCCTCTGCTCTTAACTCCTTTCTCTTTCTTTTGCCTATTAAACCCCGGCTCCTAAACTAACTCCTTGTGTGTGTCTGGGTCCTTAATTTTTTTGGCACGAGACGAACCTCGGGTATTTACCCCAGACAACGAAGCCGCTTCACTGTCATTCTCATTGATAGATAGTATTGGTGCCACTTTAACCCTATTTCAAAGCTGACTAAAACGGTCTGAGGTGACATGTTCTATCAATGATATTGTCTGCCAAATAATATCTCCAGATAGGAAATGAAAGACTATTGCATATCCTTAACCACTCACTGCTTTGGGTAGATTTAGGGGCTACACCACCTAAATCTTAGATATATAATCCTTCACGTTTGCTATTATACTCTTTCCATAGATGCGAATACTGTTCAACTTGACTTGGGCATTGTCACTTCTTTCTGGTGACCTGAAGTGCAGAGACAATACTTATTGAAGTGCAGAGACAATAAAAGACAATAAAAAGACAATAAAAGACAAAGACAATATTTACTGAAGTGCAGAGACAATAAAATAATTATAAGTGAAGAGAAGTCTAAGGAATCTCTGTGTGACAGGAAGTTATCTGATGTTTAATGTGTTTTATAACTACAGAATACAAAATATAACTACAATTTAAATAAGCTGTTTAGATTTCTGTCAGAAGTTACATTTAATAGAAAAATATTTTTAAGAGGTAAATGAAAAAGAAATATATATGCTTATTCAGAACCCATGGGAGAGGGCTACATTACCATTGAGTAACAATGGGTATTTTGTTAATCATTAAATTCGTCTCAGTATTTATGAGAATTTAAATGCTTTAACTCTATCCACAAATGCTCTTGTTTTTCACTTTAATAAAAACAAATGTTATACAGATTGTTTATTTATACTATAAAAATATACATTTTACAGAATCTTCTATTTAACAAATTTAAACACACTACTGTGAGACAGATTTGAATGAGAATGATGAGAAATGAATAGATTTTTTGCTGTGATCTTTTTGACAGTGTTGCAATTAAGCTGCCAAAAGCAAAGAGAGAGAGAACACATGCACATGCTGTATTTGACTAAAAAATGGTTGACTAAAAAGAGCACATTTTGTACGAGAAACTCAAGGAAGCAATTAGCATATCTGACATATAATAGTTAGGTGATCAGCCATAAGCTATTATTCACTGGCAATAGCTGCAGTAGAGCTTACTCACTTTGCATAGTTTGAAGTCTTAGCCCTTTGTGTCTGAAATGAATAAAAATATAAACACATCTCAATAAATTAGTGATGTAATGAACGCTGCTTTAGAGAGAGTGAAGATTTGCATGTTTGTGTAACCTCCCTCTTAATTCTCATGCACCTCAATGGTGCATGGATAGGAACCTGAAGACTAAATTTCATTTGACAGCTTTGGGTTCTCAAAGCCGCCACCTTTACCGGCAGGTTAACTTATTCTCTTACTTTCATATTAGTATCTTTGTGGACTCGGAGCTCAACGAATGTTGTAAAAAAGAAAATTTCAATATAGATGTGTCTCAGTCCATTTTCTGTTGCTTATGAAAGAATACTTGAAACTGGGTAATTTATAAACAAAAGGAATTTATTTCTTACAGTTATGGAAGCTGAGAAGTTCAAGGTCGAGGGGCCACATCTGGAGAGAGTCTTCTTGCTGGTGGGGACTCTGCAGAGTCTGGAGGCGGAGCAGGGCATCATACAGTGAGAGGACTGAGTGTTCTAACTCAGCTTTCTCTTCCTCTTCTTATAAAGCCACCAGTCCCACTCTCGTGATAACCTATAAACCCAGTAACCCATTAATCTATTAATCCATGAATCCGTGAAGAGCCCTCATGACCCAATCCCCTCTTAAAGGCTCATCTCTCAATAAGAGGGATTAAGTTTCAACTTGAGTTTTGAAGGGAACAGATATTCAAGCCATAGCAAGATGTTAGCAGCTTTTGTTATCTGAAAAGGATGCTTGGTTTATATAGCTCATCTCCTGCAAATGTCCTTTACTGTAAACTATTTATATTTAATATATACATATTATATATAATATTTAAATATGTATCTATTAAATATGTATATTTAATATATAAAATATGTATATTAAATATTATATATATTATGTACATATTTAATATACATATTATATATATTTAAATATGCATATATTATATATTTCCTTTACTATAAGCTATTTATATTTAATATATACATATTATATATATAATTAATATGTATATATTAATTATTATGTATATAATATTATTATATTGTATTATGTATTATGTAATTATGTATATAATTATTATGTATATAATAATTAATATGTATATATTAAATATGTATATTAAATACGTATATTAAATATGCATATTAAATAAGTATATTAAACATGCATATTAAATAAGTATATTAAATATGCATATTAAATAAGTATATTAAATATGCATATTAAACACGTATATTTAATGTATATTAAATACATATATTAATATGTATATTAAATATATGTATATTAAATGTGTATATTAATATGTATTTAAATATGTGTATATTAAATATGTATATTAAACATGTGTATATTAAATATATATTAAACATGTGTATATTAAATATATATTAAATATGTGTATATTAAACATATATAATATGTACATAGTTAATACATACATATTATATATAATATTTAAATATGTACACATAATACATATTTAAATATGTATATTTAATATATAAAATATATTTTAAATATATTTAAATATATAAAATATATTTAAATATATTTAAATATATTTAAATATTATGTATATTCAAATATATTTAAATATTATGTATATTTACATATATTTTATATAAAATAAATATATATTTAATATATAAATGAATAATATAAAGAATATAAATATAATAATATTATATATTATTGTGTATATTAAATATGTATATTAAACATGTGTATATTAAATATATATTAAACATGTGTATATTAAATATATGTTAAATATGTGTATATTATATATTAAATATGTGTATATTAAATATTATATATAATATGTACATAGTTAATACATACATATTATATATAATATTTAAATATGTATACATAATACATATTTAAATATGTATATTTAATATATAAAATATATTTTAAATATATTTAAATATATTTAAATATTATGTATATTTAAATATATTTAAATACTATGTATATTTACATATATTTTATATAAAATAAATATATATTTAATATATAAATTAATAATATAAAGAATATAAATATAATAATATAAATTATATAAAATATAAATATATACTTAAATATCTTACATAATATAGATATTTAAATATAAATATTAAATTTTATGGCCACTTGTATCTGTTTTCTAATGTTAGTGGGAGAACTAAAATCCTAAAGGAAAATTTGATGATCTAAGGAATGACAGTCAATATAGACAAAAGTATTTATTTTCATATGTTTCTACCTTTTTAGAAAAGAGATGGATAATCTCAAGAAGTTATAGCATCAAGAAATTCTTATCTTGAAGAGGCAGAAGAGTTGTAGGGGCTTGAATTACCTTAATTTGACCCATTCAGCTCAGTTTAACTGAGGTAGATATATTACCATGTACTCAGGAATAAATCCTATAGTCTCTCCCCTAAAGGAGATTTGAATAGACTCTATCAATTAAGATTCATGCCAGTGTCTTTCCGAACATAGCAGAATGCTTTAGCCTGGTTTTATCTTTCTTATCACTCATGTCTTAGCTCTGTCACAACTCTATTGATATAAAAATGTTATCTATACATTTGAAGGTAACTATCTTTAGCTCTCTTTACAGATTTAAATTTTTGAGTAGGTAATAAGTAAGAACATGAAAAGATGTTTAATATTATCAGTAATCAGAATGCAAATTAAGACCACAATGAGCTGCCACTGCACTCCTACCAAAATGACTAAAGATAAAAAAATAATAAAACTGACAATAGCGAGCACTTTCTTATATTACTGGTGAAAATGGAAAAAGGTACAGCCAGTTTAAAAACCAGTTTGGTGACTTCTTATTAAAAACACTTACTTCTCTTATAGCTTCGCAATCCCACTCCTAGGTATTTATTGGTTCCCCTGAAATAAAACCTTATATTCATGCAAAAACCTGTATGTGAGAATTTATGTCAACACTATTCATAATTGTCAAAAACTAGAAACAAAATGTCCTTCAAGTGGTGAATGATTAAAAACTGTGGTAGATTCATACAATAACATACTCTTCAGCAATAAAAAGGAATGTACCACTGATACACACAACATGGAGATTTTGTTGGAAAGAGAGAGAGACAGAGAGAGAGAGAGAGATCTTGTAACTAGGACCTAAGCTGTAAGTACACTGAGATATTTACAAATAATGTCAAAATAGGGCTATTGAAATTTTATTTGCACATGGAACCTAGGGCATTGGTAGTGTAAGAGATGTGACTAAAGCAGAACCTACAACTAGGAGTCAAGACATCAATTGAATTATTTATAAGTCAGAGTTAATGAGAAAAATAGCCTCTCAAGACATCAGAGAAAAAGCAATCATAGGTCTTCATGAACTCCTGTGAAATGTATCATCCCTTGAACCAGCAGGGTAGAATTTGGGGTTGAAATTTCCCTGCTTTTTTTTTTTTTTGGCAAGAGCTAAGTCATGGAAAGCTATTTATTTCTTTGTCACTTGTTTGTTTGTTTATTCACTTGCTCATTGATTTATTCGTTCACACATTTATTCTTCTATTCCCTGTTTTGAAGCTAAAGAATGTGAAGTGGTTCTTAAGAATATCAATAAAAATAGAAGTATATAAAACTAAAACAAAATTAAAATTGAATGATAAAGATAAGAGAGCAGGGGTGAGGAGAAATAAGAATAATTATTACAAGGCTGGGAGCAGTGGCTCATGCCTGTAATCCCAGCACTTTGGGAGGCTGAGACAGGTGGATCACCTGAGGCCAGGAGTTCAAGACCAGCCTGGCCACCATGGTGAAACCCCATCTCTACTGAAAATACAAAAATCAGCCAGGTGTAGTGGCATGTGCCTGTAATCCCAGCTACTTGGGAGGCTGAAGCAGGAGAATCACTTGAACCAGGGAGGCAGAGGTTGCAGTGAGCTGAGATTGTGCCACTGCACTCCAGCCTGGGCAACAGAGTGAGACTCCGTCAAAAAAAAAAAAAAAGAATAATTATTACAATAGAATTATAAATATGTCTTTGGCCTTTCCGGTTGCCAAAGCAAAAAATAAAAACAAAAACAGAGCAGAGTTAGTTATATGATTTGCATTGTCTGTGCAAAAGGAAAATACTAGTATTTCAGGAGAAGCAAAATGTTTTCTTGCCTTAAGAAATGAAAGTGAACTCTTTTTGGGAATGTTCACTTCAGAGACACACTTAAGGACAACTCAAAAGTAAACAGAATTGTCTGTTCGGCACAGCAAGCTCTAAAACCATCCCTCAACTCGAGCTAAGGATGTAAAAACAATGCATAAGGATGAGAAAGGAAATCTGTGGGTGACCAAGAATATCTGTGGGTTTCAGGTCACAGTTTTCTGATATTCTAGGTGTATCAGTTAAGAAACGTGTAAATTATTAGAAACCAGGTCAATATAGAGTGACCAATTAAAAAATATGTAACAAACTAAGTCGCAAATTCATTATGAAGATGCTGGACTTTACCGTATTCCCTTGACAAGCCAGGCATTTTTAATACTCTGAGCCTTGATGCATACTATTTCATTTGTCTGGAAAGATCCGACTTTCCCAATTAACTTATCAAACTCTCAGTTGTCCTGTTGTAAAGCATGGTGGTTTAGAGTGCTAAATTTCCAAACAAATAATCCCTGTTGGAGTTCTGGCCCTGTAACTTACTAGCTTGTGATCTCATGTGAGTAATTTCCCTATGCCTCTGTCTTCTTATCTGACAAATGAGCCTTGTGATGGTTAATTGTATGTGTCAACCTGATTGGGCCACGGTGCCCAAATATCTGTCTAAACATTCTTTTGGTTGTTTTTGATTGAGATGCACATTTACGTCAGTGGACTTGGAGTAGAGATTGCCCTATAACATGAGTGGGCCTCATCCAATCACTTGAAGTCCTGAATAGAACAAAGAGTGACCTCCCCTGAGCAAGAGGGAATTCTGCAGCAGATTACCTTTGGACTGGAATTGCAGCATTGGCCCTGCCAGGGTCTCCAGTCTGCCAGCCCACCCAGTAGATTTTGACCTTGCCAACCTCTATTATTGCATAAGTCAGTTTTGAAAAATAAATATCTGTCCATGTATAGACTTATCTACGGGACACCTTATCTGTGTGGACACCTTATCTGTGTGGACACCTTATCTTGGCATTCTATGGGAATATGTTTTCATATATATATATTTTTAACATCTATTGGTTCTATTTCTCTGGAGAACTCTAATACAGATATACTAATAGCACCTTCCACAATGTCCCAAGAAGTACTTTACCTAGTGCTTGGCCTACAGTAAGGCTCACATTGTTTTCTCCTTTGTCCAGCCTTAGGATTGATTAATTTTCTTGAAAGTCAGGTTTTGTCCATGGAGAAATGATTTCTAGATTTCTAAATTTCCTTAAGCCTTGTTTGCATGTCAAAGCAAATTTAGAGATCTGGAAACAGATTTTTTTTTTTTAAGTAAAATGACCGTATAATTTAGCATCTGAACTGGGACAATTTTGAGAGCAAAATGGCACATTAAGTGTAATCTGTACCCGATTAAACAAGGAATTATAGTGAATTAGATATATTGTAAGAAGAATTCTTGTCAAACATTGCAGAAATTGTAAAGTCAGATTGATCCAACCCAGTGAAATGTATGAAGAAAAGGAAAAGGCAGAAATCAGAGAGATGTTGGACTCCAGTGTCCTCCCCAGCCCTCACACACTAGTGGCTCTTCCCCTTCCACCCAATACACACACTTGGTGGCTTTTTGTGGAATGGTGCTATAGAAACATCCACATGAATTTGAAGAGACTCAATATATTTGATGCTAGTAGCTTTCTTACTGATTCAGAATCTGGAAAGGTAGTAGGCTTCTAAGAAAATCCTTGCATTAGGCTTTGTGTCATTTCCATCATTGGTGATTAAAGGTGGCTGGGTAAAGATGTCACAACACTGGTGCTTGCAGGTGACTAGGAAGAAGGGTCCACAAGTTCCTTCAGGCTCTGATCTGTGGCCAGTGAAGTGCCAAGATCAATGTACCCAGGGGGAATTAGGGTTGGGAAAAACACCGGCATGGTATACAGGAACTTCGTGATTAGAAATACAGGGCCAGGGCCACAGACTTTAGTGTCAGGCACATGGAAATTCTCTGAAAGCCTGGATGAGCAGTTCCATGGCAGTAGACATCAGTCATGGACCAAACCTATCCCAGAACCTGGAAAATACCAGAGAGAAGGCATTTCTCCGACATCCCTTCTTCGATCACCAACAGATTTCTTAAGCTCTTACATGCATCCAGATGCCATTTTGGGGATCAGGAGAAGAAGAAGGAAAAAGTCTGAAAACTAGCATTTACCCAAATGAGATTGAGTTCCCTATAAAACTTTTAAAACTGAATCTCTACACACTATTACCTTCCACTTTCCCACTTGCCTTTCAAAGGGTTAGCGCTCGTGAGAAAGATAAAATCAGTTATGGAAAGTAAAATTAAAAAAAAGATAATTCTTCTCACACAGATCTGGGTAACAATACATTTGCGAGTGTGCAACATGAGTAACACCAGCTATAGGCAAGCTGCTTTGACTCTCCAAACCTTAGTTTTTCTTCTAAAAAAAATCTGGGGTCACATTACGTAAATTAAGATTTTTTCAAAAAATAAATGCCATAATTTTTCTTGGGACATTGCACAGTTCCTAAAATCAACTTAGAAGTCAAAGATTCTTACCTTGTTTTTTTCATATGATAAAAGGGGAGCACAGAGAGATACATACCCTCACTGACATTGAAACATAAAACACCTTCATTTACTCAGTTATTTATCAACTATTAATTAAGCAGCACCTAGCTGCCAGATCCTGTCCTAGTGGAAAGGGATGTAACAGTATACAAAACAAAGAAACAAATAAATGCATATTAAAAAAAAGCACAGGAAGAGAATAAAGCAAGGAAGAGGAAAGTAAATTGATGGTGACCATTGTGTGTGTGTGCATGAATAACTGTGTACAGATGTGTGCCTGTATGCACATGAGTGCAAGAGAATGTGTAAATACGGAAATGGTAATATTCAAACTATTTATTAATGAAAACAGCACAGATGGTGAATAATCAGAATGAATACCTGACCTGTAAGAAGAGGCTCCAAACGAGAGGCTACGTTTGTCTCTGATAGCAGCAGAGACATGGTGGGTGTGAGATAATTCACGTAAGAAACAAGATGATCTAAAAAGAGTCTGAAAGGGAAATCATATGACCTTCCTCACTGGAAGAAGTACATGAAATATTTAGGTTAGTGCCACATTTTAAACAGTCTCTTACCTTTGATAAAAAGGCATAAAGAGCTTTGGATTTGTTTTAAAATCAGGAGGTTAATTTTTAAGTGATATTTTTAAGTGATATTTTCACATTGAGGTTCATGGTGTCTGTGACTCAAAATGTCATTTTACACTAGCATGAAACTAACTCCGATTTTAACTACATTAAAAAAAATGCATCTCGTTTTCTCCAGCCCTGCAAGCATTTTCTCGAAGACTGTGTGTGGTAGGGACAATACCAAATTCCATTTCATTTTCCTCCTTCTGGGCACATGGGAGTTTTCCAAGTTCCCTTGCAGTTACATTATGGCCATGTGACTGTGTCCTGGCCACTTGCCAAGGTAAATCACACCTAGGCCTGTCCCTTAAAAACAACTCATGCAACAATTCTTCTCCTCTCTCTTCTTCTGAGGTGGGGAGTTTGGAAACCATGTGTTACCGAGGTAGCTATGAGATGAAGGAGGGGTGCCCAATTTGCACTGGACTTGATGTGAGCAAGAAATAAATCCTTACTGGATTAAATTACCAAAATTTCAGATTTCTTGTATTTTTCTTTTTAACGAAGTATAGGCTAGCATATCATGACTAATTCAACTTTCAACAAACATTGTATGCTAAATCTGTATAGAAGTCTATACAAAAAGGATGTATTAAGAATTTCAACTTTTTTGTGTAAATGCATTTCACAACGTAAGTCAATATTTTCTATAGTACTCTTATGTCATCCCAAAATTTGATATTTTGTCAGATAAATGTTAATGAATTAATGCCAAGAAGAACACAAATTGTTTTTGAAACACCAAAATGCAGATTGGAGAAGTTTAAATATATTTAAGAACATTGAATAAGGCAACATTAGCTTTGATTATATTTAATTATATGGTAACAATTTGGGGTTAACAAATTTGAGAAAATAAATCTTTGGCAGTTGGAGCAGTGTTTTTTTTTTTTTTAAAAAATTTAACTAGCAGATGAAAAGAATAATACCATTACATTAGATAGATAAACTCAAAGTGCTAATAGACTAAGTAATCTGAGGAATACTTCTAAACCTAATACAACTAAGTTAATGTATTTTCAATAGAAGTCATGAAAATGGCATTTCCATCTGAGGTACAGGGTTCATCTCACTAGGGAGTGCCAGACAGTGGGCGCAAGTCAGTGGGTGCGCGCACCGAGCGCCAGTCGAAGCAGGGCGAGGCATTGCCTCACTTGGGAAGCCCAAGGGGTCAGGGAGTTCCCTTTCCTAGTCAAAGAAAGGGGTGACAGACGGCACCTGGAAAATCGAGTCACTCCCACCCGAAAACTGCGCTTTTCCGATGGGCTTAAAAAACGGCGCACCAGGAGATTATGTCCTGCACCTGGCTCGGAGGGTCCTAGGCCCACAGAGTCTCGCTGAGTGCTAGCACAGCAGTCTGAGATCAAAATGCAAGGCAGCAGCCAGGCTTGGGGAGGGGCGCCCACCATTGTCCAGGCTTGCTTAGGTAAACAAAGCAGCCAGGAACCTCGAACTGGGTGGAGCCCACCACAGCTCAAGGAGGCCTGCCTGCCACCATAGGCTCCACCTCTGGGGGCAGGGCACAGACAAACAAAAAGACAGCAGTAACCTTTGCAGACTTAAATGTCCCTGTCTGACAGCTTTGAAGAGAGCAGTGGTTCTCCCAGCACGCAGCTGGAGATCTGAGAACGGGCAGACTGCCTCCTCAAGTGGGTCCCTGACCCCTGACCCCCAAGCAGCCTAACTGGGAGGCACCCCCCCAGCAGGGGCAGACTGACACCTCACACGGCCAGGTACTCCAACAGACCTGCAGCTGAGAATCCTGTCTGTTAGAAGGAAAACTAACAAACAGAAAGGACATCCACACCAAAAACCCATCTGTACATCACCATCATCAAAGACCAAAAGTAGATAAAACCACAAAGATGGGGAAAAAACAGAGCAGAAAAACTGGAAACTCTAAAAAGCAGAGCGCCTCTCCTCCTCCAAAGGATCGCAGTTCCTCATCAGCAACGGAACAAAGCTGGACGGAGAATGACTTTGACGAGTTGAGAGAAGAAGGCTTCAGACGATCAAATTACTCCGAGCTATGGGAGGAAATTCAAACCAAAGGCAAAGAAGTTGAAAACTTTGAAAAAAATTTAGAAGAATGTATAACTAGAATAATCAATACAGAGAAGTGCTTAAAGGAGCTGATGGAGCTGAAAACAGAGGCTCGAGAACTACATGAACAATGCAGAAGCCTCAGGAGCCAATGCGATCAACTGGAAGAAAGGGTATCAGCGATAGAAGATGAAGTGAATGAAATGAAGCGAGAAGGGAAGTTTAGAGAAAAAAGAATAAAAAGAAACGAGCACAGCCTCCAAGAAATATGGGACTATGTGAAAAGACCAAATCTACGTCTGATTGGTGTACCTGAAAGTGATGGGGAGAATGGAACCAAGTTGGAAAACACTCTGCAGGATATTATCCAGGAGAACTTCGCCAATCTAGCAAGGCAGGCCAACATTCAGATTCAGGAAATACAGAGAACACCACGAAGATACTCCTCGAGAAGAGCAACTCCAAGACACATAATTGTCAGATTCACCAAAGTTGAAATGAAGGAAAAAATGTTAAGGGCAGCCAGAGGGAAAGGTCGGGTTACCCACAAAGGGAAGCCCCTCAGACTAACAGCGGATCTCTCAGCAGAAATTGTACAAGCCAGAAGAGAGTGGGGGCCAATATTCAACATTCTTAAAGAAAAGAATTTTCAACCCAGAATTTCATATCCAGCCAAACTAAGCTTCATAAGTGAAGGAGAAATAAAATACTTTACAGACAAGCAAATGCTGAGAGATTTTGTCACCACCAGGCCTGTCCTAAAAGAGCTCCTGAAGGAAGTGCTAAACATGGAAAGGAACAACCAGTACTAGCTGCTGCAAAATCATGCCAAAATATAAAGACCATCGAGACTAGGAAGAAACTGCATCAACTAATGAGCAAAATAACCAGCTAACATCATAATGACAGGATCAAATTCACACATAACAATATTAGCTTTAAATGTAAATGGACTAAATGCTCCGATTAAAAGACACAGACTGGCAAATTGGATAAAGAGACAAGATCCATCAGTGTGCTGTATTCAGGAAACCCATCTCACCTGCAGAGACACATATAGGCTCAAAATAAAGGGATGGAGGAGGATCTACCAAGCAAATGGAAAACAAAAAAAGGCAGGGGTTGCAATCCTAGTCTCTGATAAAACAGACTTTAAACCAACAAAGATCAAAAGAGACAAAGAAGGCCATTACATAATGGTAAAGGGATCAATTCGACAAGAACTAATTATCCTAAATATATATGTACCCAATACAGGAGCATCCAGATTCATAAAGCAAGTCCTTAGTGACCTACAAAGAGACTTAGACTCCCATACAATAATAATGGGAGACTTTAACACCCAACTGTCAACATTAGACAGATCAACGAGACAGAAAGTTAACAAGAATATCCAGGAATTGAACTCAGCTCTGCACCAAGCGGACCTAATAGACATCTACAGAACTCTCCACCCCAAATCAACAGAATATACATTCTTTTCAGCACTACACCACACCTATTCCAAAATTGACCACATAGTTGGAAGTAAAGCCCTCCTCAGCAAATGTAAAAGAACAGAAATTATAACAAACTGTCTCTCAGACCACAGTGCAATCAAACTAGAACTCAGGATTAAGAATCTCACTCAAAACCGCTCAACTACATGGAAACTGAACAACCTGCTCCTGAATGACTACTGGGTACATAATGAAATGAAGGCAGAAATAAAGATGTTCTTTGAAACCAATGAGAACAAAGACACAACATACCAGAATCTCTGGGATGCATTCAAAGCAGTGTGTAGAGGGAAATTTATAGCACTAAATGCCCACAAGAGAAAGCAGGAAAGATCCAAAATTGACACCCTAACATCACAATTAAAAGAACTAGAAAAGCAAGAGCAAACACATTCAAAAGCTAGCAGAAGGCAATAAATAATTAAAATCAGAGCAGAACTGAAGGAAATAGAGACACAAAAAACCCTTCAAAAAATTAATGAATCCAGGAGCTGGTTTTTTGAAAGGATCAACAAAATTGATAGACCTCTAGCAAGACTAATAAAGAAAAAAAGAGAGAAGAATCAAATAGACACAATAAAAAATGATAAAGGGGATATCACCACCAATCCCACAGAAATACAAACTACCATCAGAGAATACTACAAACACCTCTACACAAATAAACTAGAAAATCTAGAAGAAATGGATAAATTCCTCGACACATACACCCTCCCAAGACTAAACCAGGAAGAAGTTGAATCTCTGAATAGACCAATAACCCAATCTGAAATTGTGGCAATAATCAATAGCTTACCAACTAAAAAGAGTCCAGGACCAGATGGATTCACAGCCGAATTCTACCAGAAGTACAAGGAGGAACTGGTACCATTCCTTCTGAAACTATTCCAATCAATAGAAAAAGAGGGAATCCTCCCTAACTCATTTTATGAGGCCAGCATCATTCTGATACCAAATCCGGGCAGAGACACAACCAAAAAAGAGAATTTTAGACCAATATCCTTGATGAACATTGATGCAAACATCCTCAATAAAATACTGGCAAACCAAATCCAGCAGCACATCAAAAAGCTTATCCACCAGGATCAAGTGGGCTTCATCCCTGGGATGCAAGGCTGGTTCAACATACGAAAATCAATAAACGTAATACAGCATATAAACAGAACCAAAGACAAAAAACCACATGATTATCTCAATAGATGCAGAAAAGGCCTTTGACAAAATTCAACAACCCTTCATGTTAAAACTGTCAATAAATTAGGTATTGATGGGACGTATTTCAAAATAATAAGAGCTATCTATGACAAACCCACAGCCAATATCATACTGAATGGGCAAAAACTGGAAGCATTCCCTTTGAAAACTGGCACAAGACAGGGATGCCCTCTCTCACCATTCCTATTCAACATAGTGTTGGAAGTTCTGGCCAGGGCAATTAGGCAGGAGAAAGAAATAAAGGGTACTCAATTGGGAAAAGAGGAAGTCAAATTGTCCCTGTTTGCAGAAGACATGATTGTATATCTAGAAAACCCCATCGTCTCAGCCCAAAATCTCCTTAAGCTGATAAGCAACTTCAGCAAAGTCTCAGGATACAAAATCAATGTACAAAAATCACAATCATTCTTATATACCAACAACAGACAAACGGAGAGCCAAATCATGAGTTAACTCCCATTCACAATTGCTTCAAAGAGAATAAAATACCTAGGAATCCAACTTACAAGGGATGTGAAGGACCTCTTCAAGGAGAACTACAAACCACTGCTCATGGAAATAAAAGAGGATACAAACAAATGGAAGAATATTCCATGCTCATGGATAGGAAGAATCAATATCGTGAAAATGGCCATACCGTCCAAGGTAGTTTACAGATTCAATGCCATCCCCATCAAGCTACCAATGACTTTCTTCACAGAATTGGAAAAAACTACTTTAAAGTTCATATGGAAGCAAAAAAGAGCCCGCATCGCCAAGTCAATCTTAAGCCAAAAGAACAAAGCTGGAGGCATCACACTATGTGACTTCAGACTATACTACAAGGCTACAGTAACCAAAACAGCATGGTACTAGTACCAAAACAGAGATATAGATCAATGGAACGGAACAGAGCCCTCAGAAATAACGCCGCATATCTACAACTATCTGATCTTTGACAAACCTGAGAAAAACAAACAATGGGGAAAGGATTCCCTATTTAATAAATGGTACTGGGAAAACTGGCTAGCCATGTACAGAAAGCTGAAACTGGATCCCTTCGTTACACCTTATACAAAAATAAATTCAAGATGGATTAAAGACTTAAATGTTAGACCTAAAACCATAAAAACCCTAGAAGAAAACCTAGGCATTACCATTCAGGACATAGGCATGGGCAAGGACTTCATGTCTAAAACACCAAAAGCAATGGCAACAAAAGCCAAAATTGACAAATGGGATCTAATTATACTAAAGAGCTTCTGCACAGCAAAAGAAACTACCATCAGAGTGAACAGGCAACCCACCAAATGGGAGAAAATTTTCGCAACCTATTCATCTGACAAAGGGCTAATATCCAGAATCTATAATGAACTCAAACAAATTGACAAGAGAAATACAAACAACCCCATCAAAAAGTGGGCAAAGGACACTCAAAAGAAGACATTTATGCCACCAAAAAACACATGAAAAAATGCTTGCCATCACTGGCCATCAGAGAAATGCAAATCAAAACCCCAGTGAGATACCATCTCACACCAGTTAGAATGGCAATCATTAAAAAGTCAGGAAACAGCAGGTGCTGGAGAGGATGTGGAGAAATAGGAACACTTTTACATTGTTGGTGGGCCTGTAAACTAGTTCAACCATTGTGGAAGTCAGTGTGGTGATTCCTCAGGGATCTAGAACTAGAAATACCATTTGACCCAGCCATCCCATTACTGGGTATATATCCAAAGGACTATAAATCATGCTGCTATAAAGACACATGCACATGTATGTTTATTGCGGCATTATTCACAATAGCAAAGACTTGGAACCAACCCAGATGTCCAACAATGACAGAATGGATTAAGAAAATGTGGCACATATACACCATGGAATACTATGCAGCCATAAAAAATGATGAGTTCATGTCCTTTGTAGGGACATGGATGAAATTGGAAATCATCATTCTCAGTAAACTATCGCAAGAACAAAAAACCAAACACCGCATATTCTCACTCATAGGTGGGAATTAAACAATGAGAACACATGGACACAGGAAGGGGAACATCACACTTTGGGGACTGTTTTGGGGTGGAGGGAGGGGGGAGGGATAGCATTGGGAGATATACGTAATGCTAGATGATGAGTTAGTGGGTGCAGCACACCAGCATGGCACATGTAAACATATGTAACTAACCTGCACATTGTGCACATGTACGCTAAAACTCAAAGTATAATAATAATAAATAAATAAATAAATATATAAGAAGTCATGATAATTAATTGATGGCATTTGTAATTTTCTTCTTTATAGAAATCATCTGCAGAGCTGGTAAACTAAAAAAACAGAACAACAACAACAACAACAAAAAAACCCGGAAGTATAAGCAATCAGGCAGCCATTAATTTTAGTACACAGGTCACTCTGACATTACATGAAAAACAAGAAACTACAAATCATCAGGGTACAGTTAAAGATCATTGCCATTTTCATAGTCAACTTTAGATACGTTTAATATACATTAAGATCCTTGGGTAATTTGCAAGATTGAAAGGACTACAGACCAGTTTTCCTAAAGAAAATTGGATGCTAGCCTGTCAAATTCATACCTGTCAATTTGTAGGAATTGTACACTACATATGGTGCATGACATCAATTTTCAATGGACCCGATCAACTTCGAGTTGCATCATGATTATGCTATTGGCATTTACATGCAACCAGCTTTGATTTCTGGCAGCTGTTAGAACAATGTGTACCATACCATAATTAAGTAAAGATTGCACAATTGTAGGGCCTATTTTTCCACCACAGTAACATTTATGTTTTTTTGAAGTAAAAAAACGTTAAAAACTGACACGATTATAGACAAAATATTCAAGGATCGATATAATACATTCAAATTTGAGTATCGTATTCTCTTTACAACTAAATTTTACTGGTGAAACACTAATACTACAACATTATGAGTCAGGAATTTCTAAAATATAGCCCCTTTTGGCTCTTTTCCCTTCTTATTCTTAGTTACTAAGGTATATATTTTTCATTTTTTTTTTCTTTTTTTTGAGGTGGTCTCACTCTGTTGCCCAGGCTGGAGTGCTATGGCGCGATCTCGGCTCACTGCAACCTCCACCTCCCAGGTTCAAGTGATTCTCTTGCCTTAGCCTCCCGAGTAGCTGGGATTACAGGCACGCGCCACCATGCCTGGCTAATTTTTTTTGTATTTTTAATAGAGACCAGGTTTCACTATGTTGCCCAGGCTGGTCTTGTACTCCTGACCTCATGATCCGTTTGTCTCGGCCTCCCAAAGTGCTGGGATTACAGGCGTGAGCCACCGTGCCTGGCCTCATTGTTTTATATTGCCTGAAGAACTAAAGAAAAAACAAATCTGACCAATTACAGCCACATGTTAAGACATTTGCCATGAAACTTCCCTTACGCAAAACAAAACGTAAAATCCTTAAATTTTTAGAAGTTTGAGATCACTACATTTTTGCTAGGGTATCCCTATCAGTAATCTTTAATGATGTGTCTCATTTTTCCCAGGTTGACAGGTTGAGATAGTCAACACTGTACTTGGTGATGGGCTGTTGCCCACATAACTTGTACAATTGTATTAAGAAAAAATGCACAGGTGCTGGAGAACAGATGGAGGTCTCTGACAAACCAGCCAGGGGAGCAAAATTATAAGCTCTTGCTTTTGTTCAATTTGTACCACTTTCTAGATATCCATCAGAACTTCCTCAAGTTCCTCTCAGAATTAATATCACCTTTCTTTAAATGATCCAATGAATATGCCAGTGTTATGCACAGAGATTGGCAAATACTAGACACTTTACAAATGTTTGTATCTGACACAGTTGCATTTTGTACACTTTTAATAAGCCTCTTAAGACATTCTGCTTGATGTTAGCATTGATGGAAGATTTGTCTCTGCTAGGAAGTTGCCAACTTGTTCAGGGTGGGACTTGATTTTTTTTTCACACTACTCCTCCATTCTACATTATTATGTCTCATATTCAGGCTGTCTTGCATGGGCTTATTTATGGCTATTTCCTCCTCCACTAGACTATGAGTTCCAGGAGGACTAAACTGTGTCATCTTTATTTTTATGTTCCTCACAGTACCTAACACTGCTTGGTATATAATGAGTCTTTAAAAACTATGTGTTGAATTTGAACGTTATCTCCTCTGGGTAATTTTATTTTCAAAACATTCACTTTTGAATAGGACTTGTTTTATCGCAGCAATTTATTTTGCAGATTAAGGAAACTGTGAATTAAACTAGAAGACATGAAAAACTTTAAAGTGCTGCTTCAAACATCACTAGAGATTTAACAGGAACAGTACAGTATAGTAGAATGCATACTTGTCACTTGATACCTAGTCATTTTCAGATTGTATTTTCTCTGAGAGGGTCACACACCTACCTCATCAGGCTTTTTTTTTTTTAAATGCATATTCATTGTGATAAGAACACGTAACATGAGATCTACCATATTAACACATTTTAAAACATACAATACATAATTTTAATTATCAGTACAAAGTTAGACAGCAGATTGCTAGAGCTTATTCATCTTGCTTATCTGAAACCTTATGCCTATTGATTAGTAATTCACCATTTCCTCCTTCCTTGGGGGCTTTTTAAAAAATGAGATAAAGAAGCCTTAAAGACTATATATATTTAAAAACCACAGATTCTTTATATGCAAATTTTGGCAGGAACAACTTAAATTTACATACAAGAGAAAAGAACCGCTAGGAAGCTAAGCCAGACATTTCAATCAGTCAGATAACTGAGCTTTTTGAATTCTCAAAGAGAACTGTTTATTCATTAATTGGTCGCATATGGCTGATATCTGAGGCAGGAAACTTATCAGGAAAAGGTGATACGAGAGTGAAGGAAGTTTTAAAAATTACGTGTTTCCTATTCTTTGACCCTCATTCCTAAAAAGTACCAATGTTGAGTTCTAGAAAGATTTAAAAAATTTCCCACTTGTTACATAAAATAGGCTCACATGTATAGAGTATGTTTTATAAGAAATTTGGAACATGTGCTTTCAACAGATTCTGTCTACAGCACTCAATTTCTAGAGTGGCTCAATCAAGGCTGTCTTAATTTCGTTTCAGAATTGAACATTGATTTGTTTGATTATTCTATGAAGACAATAATTTGACATCATTGGGATGATCAAAATTAGCCCTGGAAGTCAGAAAGTTTGGGACTGAAACTGAAACGGGAGAGTTCCCTGACCCCCCTTGCAGGATGTCAGGTGTGTCTCATCTGTTTGGCTGCTATGTACTCAAACCACTTACAGGAGGAGGAGCACTTAGATGGGCAGTTGCAGGAGCCAGGGCAAGTGATTTTGGGCTCCAGCCCCACAGTAACCTCTAAGGGTGGGTGTTTGTGACTCTGGAAGCCCCAATACGTGTGTTACAGTGCTTTTTTTCACTCTGTCTTCTGCAGACAGCTTAGGTGTTAACCAGCTCAGTGCCCTCTTGGTACCTAGGTCCTTGTCCAGTGTCCAGGAAGAATCAGGTCACACGGACAAATTAAAGGATGATAAATGCAGGGGATTTTATTGCCAGATGGAGGTGACTGTCAGTGGGAAGGATGGGGAGCTGGAAAGGAGATGGAGTGGAAAAATGATCGTCCCCTGGAGTTCAGCCATCCCACGGCTCATCACCTCTCTGACCACCCCCAGCCGAACTCCTCTTGACATTAAGACACTCCTTCTCCTCTCTCCTTCTGTGCCACACTGCTGTTCTGCTCCTCTGCTCTTCTGCTCCTAGAACCTGGGGTTTGGGGTTTATATGGGTACAGGATATGGGAGTGTGGTGGGCCAAAAGGCAACATTTGCGTGTGAATACAGGAATGCCTATTCACATTTAGGGCTGTGGGTTTCCAGGTTTGAGGGTGGGGCCTTTGCTGGGGAACCACCCTCTTCTATCCATTATTTCCCTGTCTCCCGTCTGTATCAAAACCTTGTTGTTCATTGTCTCTGTAATCCAAAAATCAGCTAGTTTTCCAAAGGTCAGAAAAGGCCCAGCATAGAACACCCTCAGCAATGGATTCATTTAATCTCTTATTGGAGATTTCTGGTGTTTGAATGTAACCAAAATGCAAGTTAGTTACTCACTGCAAGTAGAGTCCAATTAACAAGACAGAGGTCTTGTGCAAAGAATATGAATTTATTCCAAAGCTAACTTGGAGGAAGGGGCACAAAGTGTCCTGCCTTTAAATGTGCCACTTCATCTTTGGAGCAGAAAGTGGATATTTTTATAAGGTAAGAGGTGAAATTGAGCCAGGGCAGGGGACCCCTCTACTAGCTTGGTGCCTTATCTACAGAACAGTTGAGTTGACACCTTCTATGGAAGAAATAATTTGTAAAAGTGGCCAACTGGGCATGCTTTTGACATGCCCTCCTGGTGCATGAAAGTCCCAAGACAACCCTGGAGAGTGGAAGTTTGAAGGCAACCCCCTGGAGGTGAGAGTTCTGTGGTGGGTATGCTTTGGTCTGCAAAGCAACTGTCAGCTCTCAAAGAGAGACCTGTCTTGGAGCAAAGAGTTAGAACTTGCATTGCAGGAAATGTCTGGTAAGGGAGATGAGAAAGAGCATATTTGCATTTTTAAAGGGCTAAGTAGGAAGTGGGGAACCAGAAAACAAGAAGAGAAGAGAAAGCAAATAATAATAATAATTAAACCAGCTATTAGAAAAATGAGGGATACTCAGTTACATGAATAGGTTAAAATGTATGCAGTTTTCCCAAGAGCCATGAATAAAATTACAATTAGCAGCCAACAGTTAGCAGATATCTTCCCTGAAGAATTCATCTAGGGAAAATCTAGTTTTGAGATCCTATGGATATAGACCAACCCTGTCTTTGAAAAGGTACTTCTGTAATATCAAAGTTAGACCTCATTCTATTCTGCTGATGGATCTGTCAAACATAATTTCTCATCTAAATTGAGACACTTGAGAGCGAAGTGTGCCCTGTAAATAAACACACTAAAATCACAGTCATATCCCAATGCTGTCTCAAGGCATATATGGCCATCACACCGATAGAAATTCTCATATTATACATGGTTCTATTACCACCTGTGTGAACCCAAAGTATCTGAGACAGGTGTTCAACAATTTACAAAGTTTATTTTGCCAAGGTTAAGGAGGTGTCTGTGACACAGTCTCAGGAGATTCTGATGACATGTGCCCAAGGTGGTCGTGGCACAGCTTGGTTTTATACATTGTAGGGAGAAAAGAGACATCAATCAATATGTGAAGATGTACTTTGGTTTGGTCCAAAAAGGCAGGACAACTTGAACTGGGTTGGAGGGGGTGCTTCCAGGTCATATGTAGATAAGAGACAAAGGTTGTATTCTTTTGGGCTTTGATTAGCCTTTCACTAAAGACACAATTTACATGTGAGAAAGGGGTAGAGTAATAGTCACTTATGTCTTAGTCTGGCTCAGTGAATCTGCATTTTTACATAAACAATAGGGCAGAGGAAGCAATGATACACATTTGTCTCAGGTGAGCACAGGGATGACTGAGTTCTGTCCTTTGTCCCGCACCTGTGAAGATAAGCTAACAATTGACATCACAAGGGTGAAGTCCAGCAGAACTGTTTTAGGGTAAAGATCTTGAGGCCACAAGGAATTTCCTTGTGGGTTAATTGTGAGGGAGTTATGTAGCTTTTTAAATCTTTGTACCTATCTTATTTAGAATAAAATGGGAGGCAGGTTTGCCTGATGCAATTCCCAGCTTGACTTTCCCTTTGGCTTAGTGATTTTGGGGCCCTGACATTTACTGTCCTTTCATACCCGAATCCTTCTTTACTTCTTTTCTCTCTTCCTCCCTGCTTTCTTCTTCCTCCTCCTCCTCCTTCTTCTCTTTTTCCTCTCTCTATTTCTCTCCTTTTGCTTCTTTCTTGTCTAGAGTCCAGACTAGATACCATATTGGGAGGTTTTCAAAAAAGAAACTGTCTTTTTTTTTTATTTGAAGAAACAGTAGAATTCTGTCGTTTACTTATTCCACATACAACTATGTTATAGGAATAAAGGAAAATATACAATTATTTTAAGTATTTTCCTTCCGTTTCCACTTCTATTGCATCCCTGAACTCCTTCTCCCTTTTGCTCTGGGTTCACAGTCATTTTTTTGTGTCTATAAGACCCTCAATATGCTGGGTATAGCAGAAGAGAGACTGCAAGAATCCGAGAGGTTCCGATCATCAACATAAGAAATGGCAAAAAAAGACTTAGAATAGAGATTGGAAGAGTTTAGTCTGACAGGGGAAAGGGAAGTAAGAAGAAAGGAGTTCCATTAAATTTTGCAAATAGAAAGGTTTAAGAGATGTGGGTAGTTACTTTTGAAAGTGAAACTTTGAGGGAGTTTGGAAAGTTTTACTCTCTGACATGCAAATTAATTCTAATACATCTTTAGGTGAACCGCAATAAGTGCCAGCAATATTCTCATTGTTTTATGAAGCTGGAGTTCTACATTTTTTTTGACTGTAAGAAGTAGTACTAGTTTTACTAGATATACCTACTAAGCACGTATCAAATAACAGGCACTCAATTTGGAGAAGTAATGTTGAATAAAGCATATGTAACAGATGATGCTTGTGGAATGAATGAACAATGAATGCATAAATCAGCGATCATACTTGAAAAGTCAGAAAGTTTTTCTCCTCTGAACAGTCTGAGGGCAAGTGGCATACCTCAGCCCTTTATCCCTAAATATTGTAATGTGTATTTTTGTCACAGTAGAAAAATCACATAGTTTTAATTACTCTTTTAATCAATTTGATGGCTGTCTAGAGCGAATGTGGGGAGATTCAGAACGGGGTGGTTGCTATTGTTTTCCTGAGAGTTGTTTATTAATAATGTATTTTCTCCTACAGATATGACCAGAACAATACACTGGGCATATGCCTATGTGCCCCTTCCTTACCTCTCCGGAAATCACAATTTGCAAGAGATCAAGCTCTCACGTTCATCATATTGTTTCAAATGTGCTAGTGGTATGAGCAGACCATGAAACTAGTTCACAAAAATTTTTTCCTCATGTAACATTAATAATAATAGTGGTTCCCTTCAAATCTCAACTCCTTCTAGCAGAAATATGCTCTCATTAAGCTATTCTCCACAAGTTAAATACCTCCTGTATCCAGTTCCTCACAACTGCCACTCACTCCCATTAGAACCCCCTATTGTGTTCTCATGGGCCTGGGAATTCTCTTCTCTACCCTCTTCCCCTCTCTTATACATGGGTCACTAGGGTATTGCCTGAACATTTTTCTCCCTACATTTCTCATGTATTAACTTTAGTCACATTTTTACAGTTTCTATTTTCCTACTTTCCAACATTGTGTTAATTATGCCTTCACTTTCTTTTTTATCTCAGTTCTGATTTTGACTCTTGTTCATTCTCTTTTATTTTTCCTTGCTTATGCTTATGCAGTTTTCAAGAAGGGTGTTTAATATTAAATCTCTGAGGACACCAATGTATTGTTTACTGGCTCTTCTGAGGAGTTTTTCCAAATCTTAGAGGACTCCATTGGTGGTTCAGGAAAACAGGAGGAGGCCTGGAAGGATTGAAGTTTGTGTGAGCTTCCAAAGGTACCTTACGGGAGAATTTGCAAACTCATTACTGGCAGGTCAAATCTAAGCTGCAAGACTGACATTTCTTCTTTTATCTTTAAAAAAAATTGGCCCACACAGTAACTTAAACAATTTTCTATTAGTTTCCAGCATTTAACATAGAGATTTTGGCTTCTCTTTAAAATATGTGTCTGTAATCCTGCAGGGTAGCAATAAGTTGCAGCTGAGAAACTCCTGACCTCTTTAGATGGGGTGTATAATTCGGAGTTCGCCACAGTCTCCATCAGACCCATTTAAATCATTTCTATTCCCTTCCTGACCCCTGTAGTCAGTTGAGTTTTTCACATTTGTATTAAAGTCTTAGGAGCAGCCTGTTTCGAGAGGTAGAGAACAGGGCCCTATCAAGGCGATAATTGCCCTCCAAGGACACAAAGAACCCGGAGTATTTCCACTGCGCTCCTTTGCCTTGTTCCCTACTGTTTGGTGACATTTTGTTGAAAATGACTGACTGACTGAAATATCAAGAATCATGGTGATACCATAATTTTATAAACCTCTGAAAACTCAGCAGACTTAGTGTGGAATTTGCAATCCTTTCAGCCCTCGACATTAAGAGTTGTGAGGGAGGAAGCAGTGCTCTGGCTTAGGCACAGTATTCTCGCATGAGGCCAGGGCCAGACTCAAACATTTGACTTTACAATCTGGATTAAAACTCTTCTTGGACTCTGGTTGCATTTGAGGAATGTCACAACTCCTTGTTAGGTGCCCTCTGCCTCCTCACTTCCCCCATTGTAGCTCCAGGATAATCTCATACTCCTCTATCCCATGCACTTCACTTCACGCAGACCTCCAGGCTGCCTTCAGATTTTCAGCATCTATGTAAAATGCTTGGAAGCAGCCTGTTTGGGGAGGTGGAGAACAGGGTTATGTCAAGGTAATAATTTATCCTAAAAGGACATAGACCTCAGAGCAGGTTCTTCCAGGACATCAGTCTCTTCCCTGCCTCAGATACTGGCATTTGCTGTCTGTCTGCTTTCATTTTTTAGCTCATCTCTTGAATTGTTCTTCTCATCTTTTAGGTCTCAGCTTAAATGTGTGGTCCTCAAAAAGATATGCTCTGCTTATCTTATTCAAAACAGGCCCACTCGTTTACTCTTCATCAAATCACCTTATTTTCATCATAGCAGTTATCATGATCTTTTGTTATATTCTTTGTTTTTCTTCCTCAGACAGGAATATAAACTGACGACAGTGACCTTGTCTGCCCACTTACTCATCTATTTCTACCACCTAAGCAGTGTCTGGCTCATAGCAGTCATTTGACAAAGATAATAGAATAAATAAATGCGGACTGGCTGGGCATGGTGGCTTACACCTATAATCCCATCATTTGGTGATGCTAAGATGGAAGTATTGCTTAAGGTCAGGAGTTTGAGACCAGCCTGGGAAACATAGTGAGATGCCGCTCTCTACAAAAAACAAAATAGTTAACTGAGCATGGTGGCATGTGCCTATAGTCCTAGCTACTTTGGGGAATTGCTTGAATGCAGGAGTTTAAGGGTGCAATGAGGTATGGTCATGCCACTGCAGTCCAGCCTGGGTGACAGAACAAGATCCTGCCTCTTAACAACAAAAACAACAGCAATGATGACAACAAAAAGTGGACCACATGTTGAATCCCTTTTGTGCCTTTGATATTTCTGCTTCCAATAATATAGTTTCTAGAGACAAATGATACTATTGGAGTATATTAATTATTTTCACCGTACATATAAATTAACTTAAGAGTGCCAAAGCATCAAAGAAGACTATAATTTACTCTAATCAAATACTGATATACTTTTCTTAAAATATGAATCAACAGTGCCATCTATTCCAATTTCTAGTAACCTTCTCCCTTGAATCCTTTTGGAGGTGTTAATAAGTTTAAAAACAGGAGAGTACACCCCTCATGCTAAAAAAAGACCCAAAAAACTAGGTATTGATGGAACATATCTCAAAATAATAAGAGCTATTTATGACAAACCCACAGCAAATATCATACTGAATGGGCAAAAGCTGGAAGCATTCTCTTTGAAAACTGGCACAACACAAGGATGCCCTCTGTCACCACTCCTATTCAACATAGTACCGGAAGTTCTGGCCAGGGCAATCAGGCAAGAGAAAGAAATAAAGGGTATTCAAATAGGAAGAGAGGAAGTCAAATTGTCTCTGTTTGCAGATGACATGATTTTATATTTAGAAAACCCCATCATCTCAGTCCAAAAACTCCTTAAGCTGATAAACAACTTCAGCAAAGTCTCAGGATACAAAATCAACCTACAGAAATCACAAGCATTCCTATACATCAATAATAGACAAACAGAGAGCCAAATCATGAGCAAACTCCCATTCACAATTGCTACAAAGAGAATAAAATACCAAGGAATACAACTTACAAGGGATGTGAAGGACCTCTTCAAGAAGAACTACAAACCACTGCTCAAGGAAATAAGGGAGGACACAAACAAATGGAAAAACATTCCATGCTCATGGATAGGGAAGAAGCAATATTGTGAAAATGGCCATACTGCCCAAAGTAATTTATCGATTCAATGCCATCCCCATCAAGCTACCACTGACTTTCTTCACAGAATTGGAAAAAAATACTTTAAATTTCATATGGAACCAAAAGAGAGCCTGTATAGCCAAGACAATCCTAAGCAAAAAGAACAAAGCTGGAGGCATCACACTACCTGACTTCAAACTATACTACAAGGCTACAGTAACAAAAACACTGTGGTACTTGTACTAAAACATCTATATATATATTAATGGAACAGAACAGAGGCCTCAGAAGTAACATCACACATCTACAACCACCTGATCTTTAATAAACCTGACAAAAACAAGCAATGGGGAAAGGATTTCCTATTTAATAAATGGTGTTGGGAAAAACTGGCTAGCTATATGCAGAAAACTGAAACTGGACCCCTTCCTTACACCTTACACAAAAATTAACTCAAGATGGATTAAAGACTCAAATGTAAGACCTAAAACCATAAAAACCCTAGAAGAAAACCTAGGCAATATTCAGGACATTGGCATGGGCAAAGACTTCATGACTAAAACACCAAAAGCAATGGCAACAAAAGCAAAAATTGACAAATGGGATGTAATTAAACTAAAGAGCTTCTGCACAGCAAAACAAACTATCATCAGAGTGAACAGGCAACCTACAAAATGGGAGAAAATTTTTGCAATCTCTCCATCTGATAAAGGTCTAATATCTAGAATCTACAAGGAATTTAAACAAATTTACAAGAAAAACAAACAACCCCATCAAAAAGTAGGTGAAGGATATGAACAGACACTTCTCAAAAGAAGACATTTATGTGCCCAACAAACATATGAACAAAAGCTCATCATTACTGGTGATTAGAGAAATGCAAATCAAAACCACAATGAGATACAATCTCACACCAGTTAGAATGGTGATCATTAAAAAGTCAGGAAACAACAGATGCTGGAGAGGATGTGGAGAAATAGGAATGCTTTTACACTGTTGGTGGGAGTATAAATTAGTTCAACCATTGTTGAAGACTGTGGCGATTCCTCAAGGATCTAGAATTAGAAATACCACTTGATCCAGCAATCCCATTACTGGGTATATACCCAAAGGATTATAAATCATTTTACTATAAAGACACATGCGCATGTATGTTTATTGCAGCACTATTCACAGTAACAAAGACTTGGAACCAGTCCAAATGCCCATCAATGTTAGACTGGATAAAGAAAATGTGGCACATACACACCATGGGATACTACGCAGCCATAAAAAGAATGAGTTCATGTCGTTTTCAGGGACATGGATGAAGCTGGAAACCATCATTCTCAGCAAACTAACACAGGAACAGAAAACCAAACACTGCATGTTCTCACTCGTAAGTGGGAGTTGAAGAATGAGAATATATAGGGGCACAGAAAGGGGAACATCACACACCGGGACCTGTCAGAGGGTTGGGGGCAAGGGGAGGGATAGCATTAGGAGAAATACCTAATGTAGATGACGGGTTGATGGGTGCAGCAAACTACCATGGCAGATGTACACCCATGTATCAAACCTGAACATTCTGCACATGTATCCTAGAACTGAAAGTATAATTAAATAAAATAAAAAAAGAAAGAAGCTGGCTAAAACCCACAGAAACCAAGATGGTGATGAGAGTGACCTTTGGTCGTCGTCACTGCTACAGTCCTACCAATGCCATGACAGTTTACAAATGCCATTGCAATGTCAGGAAGTTACCCTATATGGTCTAAAAAGGGGAGGCATGAATAATCCACCCCTTGTTAGCATATAATCAAGAAATAACCATAAAAATGGGCAACCAACAGCTCTGTCTATGGAGTAGCCATTCTTTATTCCTTTACTTTCTTAATAAACTTGTTTTCACTTAAAATAAATAAATAAATAAATAAATAAATAAATAAATAAATAAATAAATATTGCCATCTTCCAAAGTTTTTGTCCCACTGAAAACACTTGAGAAAAAACTGTAAGAGTTGGGGATATTTTCATTTCAAAAATTTATCATTGGTTTTAAGTTTCTTCAAGGCATGTTTTCCCCTATTGTTTCTGCCTGAATTTGAATATTCCAGAATTCCTTAGAGAATTATATAGTTAGGAAAATCCATCAGTACTCTAAACTTAAAAGCAAAGTTGAAAAAATAATATATGCTGGCCATATATCCATATAAATGTATATATTTCAACTTATCTGTGATTTTTACTTCTTTGCCTTAATAATAGACATTGGTATAATTAAAAAAAACAGGAGAGTAAACTTTTTGGATAAGGTTATGTCAAGGCGATTTAATTTGAAGCATATTTGTTTGAGACATACGAGACTGTGTTCATCACATGAACTGTATGATTATCAAATAGGTTTTAATATCAAACTAAAATTATTTTAATGCAATGTACTCTTTGTGATGATAATAGCCTTATTTCCTTGTTGTCATAGGCATTTTTCACTCTATGATTCTCACTTATTTATTTATTTTAAAAAACTAGCCAATTTGACTTTCAGAGAATGTAGTGGCTCTTGGAATTTACATCTTTATATTTCTCCAAGCATAAAATCTGAAGTCATTCAATACCTGCTGGAGGTGTAGACATAGTCCAAATTTAAGTATAAATCCTAGCATAAGGCAAAAGAAATGTGGGAATCCATGTATATTAGGCCATTCTTGCATTGCTATAAAGAAATACCTGAGACTGAGTAATTTTTAAGAAGAGATTTAATTGGCTTAAGGTTCTGCAGGCTGTACAAGAAGCATAGTGCTGGCGTCTGTTTCTGGGGAGGCCTCAGGAAGCTTACAATCATGATGGAAGGTGAAAGGGGAGCAGGCATCTCACATGGCAGTAGTAGGAGCAAGGGGTGGGGGAGATGCCACACACTTTTAAACAACCAGATCTTCTGTGAACTCAAAGCGAGAACTCACTCATCACCAAAGGGATAGTGACAAGCCATTCATGAGGGATCTGCCCCCATGATTCAAACACCTCCCACTGAGGCACCACCTTTCAGTACTGAAGACCGCATTTCAACATAAGATTTGGAGAGGACACATATTCAAACCATATCGTCATGCCAGTTGCATATCCATTCAGTAGGCCCAGAGATTCCCAACCATAGTGATGAGCTTTGCTGCCCATGAGGCCATAGAGCACATCTGTAGTCAGTCAGGCTCTTACTGGCTGTTAGCCTTTTCTGACCCTCCATTTGTTGCTTTCCCCACCATTCTTCTAGATCTTGTCCTTTACTCTTGTTTATACTAATGTACAACTTATTCTATCCCCCTTTGGACATGCACCATGTATATGAGAAAGATTGGTTCTAAACACATTGGTCCTTTCATTGTGTTTCCTGTGATTTTAGTCACTGCATCATGCTTTGGATTACTTTTACAAATAAGCCCAAATGAAAAATACAGATATTATTGCATTTATATGATTCACTTTGATTTTTGAGTCTCATTTAGAAATAGAGCATTGACATTTTTAGGTGTTCTTATTTTGATGATAGTTCTCTTGGTGAGTTACTCCATAGTTACCTCACCTCTTATTGAGGAATCCTTCTCGTTTCTAATTTTCTTAGGCCCACAGAAATGTCATTAGTATCTTTATTTATACTCACAGCATTGTCCAGTACCAGTTCCACAGGGGATCTTATCTAAAGTCTAGCCAAACGCCAGTGATATCCTATCTCAAACTATCGATTTTCCCTCACTTCATTATGATTACCTTTGATTTCCAGTCTTAGCAAATCTCTATTCTCTGTGATAGTGCTGACTACCAAGCTGAGAGGGTTATTTCTGTGATTAAAATTTCATGGTTTCTTGCATCTGAATTCTTTGCTAAAGAGAACATTGAATATTCTCTGGAGGGGAAAAAAATACAGCATAACAATTTTTTGTTGCGGAAATTTACCATTACAAATTCTAGGGAGTGCCCTTTCATTAGTTCTCTCCAGGAGAAATCAAATAATGGTAATAAGCTGCACAGCAAGGTTTTGACAATTTATGTTTATAATAATGAAATAATACATTTTGCATATACAGAATAATATTTTATCCAGATTTTTATTTCCAGGACCAAATAGAAAATAAAACATTTGAAACAATTAAAACAAGAATATTCTATGAAAAATTGAGTCCTACATTGTGCTGCTATTTCTGGTCCCTCTATGGTTTATTGACCCTGCTAATATAATCATGTTTTTTTAGCATTTAAAAAATGAGCCATTTTTTGTGCAATTAAGAATTTAGAGGGATATTATAAATTGAACTAATAATCCTCAATTTTCTAATCAAAGCAATAATAATTTCTTATAATCCTGATGTGTGGCTAATTCTATGTTATATACTCTAAAGAAATACATGGTCTTTGTTGCTGCAAGTTTCATAACTTTGACAAGAAAGCAAGTAAAAAGAGAAGTCATACACACACACACATATATATATATAAAATAAAGTTCTTATTTTATAGCATAAAAACAGCAAAATTAAAAATATTCTGTATGCTGGAATCCTATAGAGGCATTAATGGAGGGGTGTGAGATTTTGATTGGCCTTAGAGTATAGGAGTTAAGTTAATGGGTGGGTGAAGAAGGAAGAGCAGAGGACACAGTAGAGGAGAGGTTAGTATCCATCAAAAGATATGCCAGCTCCTTTCATCTAGGACTGCAGATCTTTGTCTAACCCTCAAATTTTGTTGGACAAACTCTTTGTGATATGTATAGTGTTCTCTTGAGAGCTGTAGGATTTTAAGTTTCTTGTTTTTCTTAGAAATGGATGGGCTTGCTGAGGTGATTTATACCAAGTGAATTAGACCAAGTTCAGTGATGTTCAATTTTGCCACATGCGTGGACACAGCCATAGCTCTGGAAGTTATTTAGATTTTGTGTCAATAACAGGAGGTTAACTGGTAAGGTCGCTTTGTGATTCAGAATAGAAAGACAAAATGTTCTGAACTGGATAATAAAATACAGCTGGACATGTGACCAAGATTGTTCTCGGGTACTGATATCTGAAACATTTTTTGTAATGTTGGAGAAAAGCAACAACATAATATGGTGAAATATGACACAGATAAGATTTAACATCTGATGTTGCCATTGTCTGCTTATAGCACACATTTGACTTCAAGTAGCTGCAAACAAGAGGAGATTTTTGGAATTGAATAGAGATATTACAGATCCAGTGTCTTCTGGGTAGTCAGAAAACCAATATTTTAGGCTCTTGAATTTTGCTTTTTTTTTAACCAAAATTTCAGGAGCTAAAGACCCTTCGTGGTATTGTAGTGCAGCTAAGAAAGAAAATAAAAAATAGAAACGAAGAGATAAAAAGAGGATAGAGCTAGAGAGAGACAGAGATATAAAGACAGACAGAAACAGGGAGAATAAGACCACGGGAAAGACAGAGACTGGATGATACATATGTATGGGCTGTCAGCTCCCTTCCTGAACCTAAACCTAATACTCAGTTCTATGAACTAAATTGAGTTCCCTCTCCCCTAAATTCATATGTTGAGGCCCTAACCCCCATTGTGATTATAGTTGGAGATAGGGCCTTTAAGGAGGTAATTGAGGTTAAATGAAGTCTCAAGTTGGAGCACAAATCCATTAGAACTGATGTCCTTTGCCTATAAGAAGAGGAAGAGACACCAGGAGTCTATTTCTCTGCACAAGCACAGAGGAAAGGCCACGTGAGGACACAGGGAAGAGGCAGCAGTCTGAAAGCCAAGAGGAAAGGCCCACCCCGAAACCGACACTGCTGCTACCTTGCTCCTTGGACTTGTAGTCTCTAGAACTGCGAGAAAATAAATGTCTATTGTTTCAGCCATCCAGTTTGTGGTAAAGTATTTTGTCATGTCAGCCTAACCAGACTGATATACTCACTATGCCAATAAAGGAACAGTGCAACTACCTCATCCTTGAATAACCAAGCCATTTTCTCTGCCAAAAGGAGAATGAGGAGTACATTTTGGTTTGTGTCTAGGTGAGTTTGAGGGGACATCACACTGGAGTTGGCTCCAACTTTGCTAGCATAAAATAAATGTGTTAGATGATCCAGCAGCTCAGGAAGATCGTCAACTGCATCCCCATCCGAAATGAGTTACGGAGACTTTCCTTAACGTTAATTCTATTATGTGTCTAATATCAAAGACTGCAAGTCAGTTGGTGGTGGTTGGAATATATCAGTAGAGGTCCAAGCAGCAGTACAGGATAGGTAGAAACATTGCCTGTCGGGTGATGTGTAACTGTTTAGATTTGGCTGTGATCTAACGGAAGCCCTCTAATCAGCCTGAAGCTTAACTGCTGGGAATGGGTGATGGGCAGGACGCTTGGAAGAGTGGGAAGGGCAGACTTCCCCTACTGCCAGGTCCTTGGATAAAATGCTCCATCAGCAGGATCCTTTGCTTTATAATCCCTCATTCCTGACCATGTGATTTATTTGTGGCCAGCCTTCTAATCCTGCACTCAACTCCCCTACCACCCAATCTACAGAAACTTGTAGTCTCATAGGAATTGAAGTGCCATGAAGTTCTTCCTCGATTTGACTATGTCCTCTCCATGCCTCAATGAGCACAGCTTTTGAAACGAAAAGGCCAAGAAGAAACTCCTGTTTTCCTCTGTTATATTTCTCCCCTGAGAAAATAATCATGGAAAATCCAGCTGTTTTGACTATGGCAAGCAGAAGAAGAAAGGGATGGAGTTAACTCCAAGGAGGAAGAAAGAAAAAGGGATCATATTGGTAAATATCTAAAAATATTATTCTTTCATACTTGTTATGCCATCTGCTATACACATGCATGTAAATTGTTATAAGCTCCACTTTCTTGCTCCTTAAATAGGAATTTAGAGAACCAGTGTCCAATAGGTGCTACTACAGATATGTCACACAGACTTAAACCATGGAGAAAGAAGTAATGTCATTAGATCAGTGGTTACATATTTTCAGGTGTTAGAGTCCTGTCTCATTTAATGAGAAAGAATGAGGGATGCTAGATGTGTTGCAATATTTAGGGCAGTCTGCACAAGAAAGAATTGTTCAGCATCCTGCATGATTTTCGTATCTTAATAATTAAAAATTTAAAAAATTGTTCAAATAGACAAAAATTCTATTTGTGGTGTACAGCATAGTGTTCAGATATATGCACATATTGTGAAATGGCTAAATCAAGCTAATTAACATGCATTATCTCACATACTTATCTTTTTTGTGGTTAGAACACAAAAATGACTCCAGTAATTTTCAAGTACAAAATATATTGTCATTAACTATAGTTACCATAATGTACAATAGGTCTCTTGAATTTATTCCTCCCGTTTAAGTGAAAATTTGTGTCCTTTCACTAACATCTCCACCATTCCCCAAATCCCAGCCTCTGGTACGCATCATTCTACTCTCTACTTCTATGAGTTTGGCTATTTTGTATTCCACATACAGGTGAGATCATGCGGTCTTTGTCTTTCAGTGCCTGGCTTGTTTCACTCAACATAACGTCCTCTACATTCATCCATGTTGTCACAAATGACAGGATTTACTTTTTTTTTAAGGCTGGATAGTATTCCATTGTGAATATACGGCATTAAAAAAAATCTGTTTAATCATTGATGGCTACTTCAGTGGTTTCCATGTCTTTGCTATTGTGAATAATGCTACAATGAACATGGGAGTGCAGATATATCTTCAACATATCAATTCCAATTCTTTCATATATGTATACCAGAAGTGGGATTGCTGCATCACGTGGTAATTCTATTGTTAGTTTTTTGGGGGAACCTCCATACTGTTTTCCACAATGGTGGCACTAATTTACACTCTCACCGACAGGATACAAGAGTTCCTTTTTCTCCACATTTTTGTCAAAACTTCTCTTTAGTCTTTTTGATAATAGACGTTCTAACACGTGTTAAGTGATATCTCACTGTGGTTTTAATTTGCATTTCCCTGATTAGTGATGTTGAACATTTTTTTCATATATCTGTTGTCCATCTGCAAATCTTTTACAAATGTCTATTTAGGACCTTTGCCCATTTTTAAATTGGGTTTTTTGTTTTCTTGATATTGAATTACTGAATTCCTTATGTATTTTGGATATTAACCCTTTATCAGACGTACTGTTTGCAAATAGTTTCTCTCATTCAGTAGCTTGTGTCTTTACTCTGTTGATTATTTCCTTGGCTACGCAGAAGCTTTTTAGTTTGATGTAATCCAATTTGACTATTTTTGCTTTTGTTGTCTGTGCTTTTGGGGCCGTATACAAAATTATTGCCAAGACTAATGTCATAGAGCTTTCCCTCTATCTCTATATTTTCTTCTAGTAGTTTTACAGTTTCAGGTCTTAAGTCTTTAATTTATTTTGAGTTGACGTTTGTATATGCTGTGAGATAAGGCTCTAAATTGTCCCAAACTTTGGCTAAGGTATAAATGAGGCAGAGGTTTTGGGCAGAAGTTCAGTTAAGTAACAAACATCTGGCTGAAGTTTTTTTTTGTTGCTACCTCCCTTGAGAAGCTCAGAGCATAGCCTTTGTTTGGTACCCTCCACACGCAGGTTAGCAGTTATCTAACAGCCTAACTCATATAACTTTTCATATCCAGAGTGAAAAAAAATCACATTACATAAAGTGATTTTGAAGTGTTTAGTCATTGCTTTCATGATATAGGTACAATTTATGAGAGTACGCACATGATTCATTTAGCCAAAATGGATTGCACAAATTGACTTTTACCAAAAACAACTTACAATAAAAGAATTGGTTAATGGAAGACTGTGTGATACCTAAGCAGAAGAGTCTCCATTTATGGTGGAGGTACATACCACTTTATCCAAAGTTAAGTGAAATCAAGTAGCAGAAAATAAAAATTCATACTTTACACTGGAGAGTTTGTTTTTTAGATCTGCCCACAGGGCACAGGGGTGGTCCTTGGGGATGAAGTGACTCATGCTCCCAACCGTAACTAAAAGCTATTAATCTTTCTTCTTTTCCAGAAAACTGTTAACTTTTTTAGAGAATTAAAGGACAATTCAACTTGTTGGATAATGCAATTTAATACAATAAAAGCTTCCCAGAAGCTTCCCACAGCTGTCACACCAAGAGATCAAGAAAGCATGCTCCCTGCCGTATCGCAAAGAACCAAGCATCCTTTCCAGACTTCAGCAGCCCTGGGGAACTGAGAGCTCACCACCCTCCAGAGTCTACTGGGGTAAAAATCTGCTGCTTGGCATTCCTGCTATTCTCAGACCTATATTCATCCAACCACTCCCGAGTGTTTCTCATAATGCCCTGGGGCTCCTCTCCACTGATCTGGTTTCTTACTCCTCTTACACTTCCCTAAACCCTTTCACTGTGCTATTTGGTATTCCTGATCTATGATCAGGAAATTCTTACATAGTCTCAGCTTCTTCCACATATTTGCCTTAACCAGACCTCCTCCTGCAGCATTCTCAAGCAGAAGTTGCTCATTTACTCACCTCCAGGCCAGATCATGTGAACCATGCAGGCTATTAATGACTTGACCACTTGTCTCAAATGGTGTTCTCCCATCTACCTGACATTCTCACTTCCATGGGTGTGTCTTGTACCTTTTCTCATCCCCAACTGTTCCATTTTAAAATCCCCAATGCATTTCATTGAAAGGCCATAGCTGTCTATATTTCTTGTTGGCTTAAATAGCCTATTGGGATAATTGTTTTATTTTTATGCTGTAGCTCCTCAGCACCAGTCTTAACTCACGCAGCTTTCTCATAACTACTTCAGAATTGTACTCTTTATCCGCAAAGACCTAATCCCTTCTCTTCTTTCCCCCTTATTCTTAGCAAATGATTTGGACTTTGATATTCATCTACTTGACATAGACATTTAGATGTCTCAGTCACTTCAAACACAGTATGTAGAAAAGTACCTTTTGAACTCTTCTCCTCCATCAAAAGTACTCCTCCTATCCCTTGAGCCCAGGAGTTCAAGGCTGGCTGCAGTGAGCTATGATCATGCTACTGCCCTCCAGCCAGGGTGACAGAGTGAGACCTTGTCTCTATAAATAGATAAATAAATAAATACCCCTCTTTCAGTGTTCTCTGTCTCTCTGTCACTCTTGCACACCTCTGATCTAGTCACTCAAAACTTTAAAACTGTAAACTTGAAATGTTCCTGTCTGCAGGCATCTCACTGCCGCTATTGGAAAGGCCATCTTCTTAGTAGTCATATCACTACATGGGCTGGCTCCTACCTATTTCTCTTCAGCCTCATCTTGTGCTACCTGCTCCTCACTCTGTGAATCTTTTTATTCCACTCATAGTCACCAACTTTCATTTCTTCTAATGCACTCAGCGTCTTTGCATGGGCAGTTTTCTCTGTTTACCACTATACCAGCAACTAGCTTACCCTTTTCATTCTTCCTGGCCCCACTAAGATACCCTTTCCTCCAATGAAACCTCCACTGACCAAGCTCTCTACAAGACTAGGTTAAGTCCTCCTGTAATAGAATATAATAAAACGTTGCATATCTCGATTAGAATGATTGATTATTAATATTTATTTCCTACCCTCAAAGTAAGCTTCATAGTACCAGGGTCTGGGACCATTGGATTCACCTATATAGGTTTTCAATAACATCCATGGAAAACACAAACAGATGACTTTGAATCAGTCTGTTCACTGTATTTTACAAAGTGTAAGTGTGATGTCTTTATTGTGACTCACAGTGGTATGGTTTTCTCTCCTCATAGAAGATACGAATAAATGCAACCTCTCTATCATCTCAATTTAAAGCACTTTGCTCTTGGATCACTATCTCCTATCTTTCCAGCTCACTTCCTCTTTCTCTTCTATTCCAAAACTTTGTGCCAGTACCCCTGGAGCTGAGAATGACAGGAGAAAAACATAGAACAATACTGACTGTTCCCACTTTAAAGTCATTCCATAAGCCTAAAAAGAGACCCTTAGTTCTGCCTAGCAGGAGGAGTGCCTTCCCCTTGGATGGTCACCCTCTCATTTTCCTGGAAGATTTTCCTACCCCCTCCTTTCTTATCCTTGGAATCCTTCCCTTGCGACCTTCCTTCACAACTGGCATTCTTCCTTCTCCACTAAGAACACTGAAACATGCAGAAAGGGAGAAATTAGCATGGGAAAAGTAACATCATGCTTGTGTGGTGTTGGGAATAACAGTGAAATAAGGACAGTATAATGATACGAGAAAGGGGACAGAATTTCTGGAGCAATGTCTTTACATGGGTGAGCATAAAAGCACAATGTTATTTTTACCATCTTAATTTCTCTTAAAAATCTATAAAATAATATTCTGATACTATTATTTTCCGAAATGTGATTTTTAAAATGCAGTATGTCATAATTTATTTTGGCAAAGTCATATTGTTGAAAATATATACTGTGTATCTAATAGTATTTGCTATAAATATGTGGGGTTTTCTACTTGTTTATATTAACTAATATTTAATCCTATGTTATCTTTTTATATAATGTACTTTTTTAGTGGTTTCTTGTTGTTTTCCTTCTTTTTGTGTTTTTTTCTTTTTGCTGTCTAGACTACTTTGTTTTTAACCTCTATTAACTTAGTATATTCATTGTTTTCATTGTAGATATATGCTTGTAGGTAAATATAGTGTAACTATTATTTTTTAAAAATATTAGTGCCAATTAGCCACCCATGTATTATAATAAATTCAACCCCCTTTCTTTTCTTCCATCTCTTCACTCATTTCATATCTGCTTTTTTGGTGAGGAAATCTCAAATTTTAGTTCATGTTATCATTTCATACTTTTTATATTATGTTTTCTTTTTCAAGATTTTTCTACTATATTTTGTAGTAAATTAGTATTTATTCAAACAATTTCTATTTCAGTAGTTTTATTTCATAGAGACAGTTTCTTTATATGATGACTTTTCTATTATTAAAATCTTTGTTTTTTTATTCTTTTCTCATTTTGTTGAATTACTTCTTCAATTATCTTGCATTTAGTGTATGGGTATGCTATACTCTGAACACTTGCACATTTAAAAATATATTTTCTTATTCTTATAGTTGAATGCAAATTTAGCCTTGTGTAGAGTTATTTTGTTATAACTATTTTTTACAACACAATAACAACAAAAATAACATTGAAAAATTTCAGAATATATGACATTAAATACATTAGAAATTGATGTAATTAAGGACTGATTGCCAATTTCATGATAGAACTGTTACTAATAATTACAATTATATAATTACAATTAAAATGAAATTATCTAATCACTTACAACAGGTTAAACAAATAGAACACACCTGAAATTAATAGCAGACTATATTTATTCAGGCAACCATGTTTATATTTAAGAAAGATAGGCCAGATGTGGTGGCTCAAGCCTGTGATCTCAGCATTTTGGGAGGCCAACGCTGGGGGATTGCCTGAGCCCAGGAGTTTGAGGCCAGCCTGGGCAATATAGTAGGACCACATCGCTACAGTTCTTTTTTTTTTTTTTTTTTTTAATTAGTAAGGCATGATGGCACCTGCCTGAAGTCCCAGCTACTTGCGAGGTTGAGGCAGAAGTGAGCTGTGATTGTGTCACTGCACTCCAGCCTGAGCAACAGAACAAGACTCCGTCTCAAAAGAAAAAGAGAAAGATAGTGTATTTTATTGTGAATACCCTCCATAAAAGGAAAATTTTTTCAATGTATGAGTTGATAAGCCATTCCTACAAAATTGTGCAAATTTAAAATAGGATTATAAGGATTAGAATGCCGTATGACATTGGTAATTATATCCTTGTTGGCTTATTTAGTAGTTTATGATGGAAATATGGATGTACAAATAAATGACAGCTGTCAGTTCAGGTAAGACAGCTGAATATAAAAATTTATTTAAAAAGAGATTCTTAAATTTTATTGTTTTGAAAAGACAGCTGAAAACAGTATCAATGGTTTCTTAGAATGAGTCTTTAACAAATCAACATTCATTTGAAATAAAATCTGTGCTTATATTTAAGGCATTTACATAGGTTTGCATTTTAGTAGGGATGTAGAAAATACATGTTTTGGATTGAACAATGGTGAGGCTTCGTAAGGAGTAAAATAATTCCAAAATGTTCCAGACTTTACATTTTTTTTTTTTTTTTTGAAACAGAGTTTCACTCCTGTTGCCCAGGCTGGAGTGCATTGGTGCAATCTCGGCTCACTGCAGCCTCTGCCTCCCGGATTCAAGCGATTCTCCTGCCTCAGCCTCTCAAATAGCTGGGATTACAAGCATGCGCCACCACGTCCGGCTAATTTTGCATTTTTAGTAGAGACAGGGTTTCTCCTTTTATATAACACTATGCATCTGAGATATGGCAGGCATTTTGTTTCCCAAAATATTTGTGAAAAAGGCAAATGTGTACCATGTAGGAAATGACATTGTTTGTTGAAAACATATCGAATTGTATATCATTGTATATCGTGGATTACATAAAACAATGTTGCAAAAATGAAGCTTGGCTGACTATTCGAATGGTTTGCTGAAATTGGCTTTCAGATTTGAATTTCATGTTTTCCTTGAAACTTCTATATCACACGTGAAGGGTTTGGAATTTTGCCATAAAAGTTCCAAAGTAAAAGTAATGTCATTCCCTTCTTTCTTTCTAAAAGTAGAAGCATTAAAGAGAAGCAAACACACTTAGGAGAGTAAGGAGAAGTTTTGCAAAATCAAAAAACCAAAACCCAAACAACCCAAAAGGTAAACATAAAATTCTGATATTTCAAAGTTACAAGAATCATAAATAACAAAACAAAAATTTTAAAATTAAATATTTTGTGAGACTACTTATAAACAATGTTATGTAAAATAATAACACTCTTCTCAATCTCTACTCCGCTGCCAGTCTTTATGTGTCAGCTTTTGACCAACAATGTTTCTATCACCACTCTTTCTTTCCTTTCCCCATAGTCTATATCATTATAAAGACTGTAGTGGTAAATGAAAATGAACCAGGTAAATTTAAAAGGAAATATGAATATGGGGTAGATAGGAACAGTCAGGGAATTAACATGGATGCAGTTTGTCTTTATCTTGGGTGAGTGAGATTTTAGAGATCAATGCCTGTTCATTTTTGCATTTATCATTTTAAGTAGTAAAATTACATTTCTCTCTCTCTCCCTTTTTCTTTTTTTTGATGGAGTCTTGCTCTGTCAGCAGGCTGGAGTGCAGTGGCGTGATCTCGGCTCACTGCAACCTCCACCTCCTGGGTTCAAGCGATTCTCCTGCCTCAGCCTCCTGAGTAGCTAGGACTAGAGGTGCATGCCACCACGCCAGCTAATTTTTGTATTTTTAGTAGAGGCAGGGTTTCACCATGTTGGCCAGGATGGTCTTGATCTCTTGACCTTGTGATTCACCTGCCTTGGCCTCTCAAAGTGCTGGGATTACAGGAGTGAACAACCGCGCCCGGCCCATTTTTTCTCTTTTTAACAGAATTAATTAACTACATTTGATTCACTGATCTAGTTTTGTAAACTGAGATGTGATACATAAAATATAACAAGGTAGATGTTAATTATATTAAAAATGGACCTCAGTTTTATAGAATTGTGTTCATCATAATGTTTGGTTTGTAGACAAATTATTTTCATTTGTTAATGTAAAGAAAGTCCTCTTTTTGCTGGGCACGGTGGCTCACGCCCGTAATCCCAGCACTTTGGGAGGCTGAGGCGGGCGGATCACGAGGTCAGGAGATCGAGACCATCCTGGCTAACATGGTGAAACCCCGTCTCTACTAAAAATACAAAAAAAAAAAAAAAAAAAAAAAAAATTAGCCAGGCCTGGTGGTGGTGGGTGCCTGTAGTCCCAGCTACTCGGGAGGCTGAGTCAGGTGAATGGCATGAACCCGGGAGGCGGAGCTTGCAGTGAGCCAAGATCATGCCACTGCACTCCAGCCTGGGTGACAGAGCAAGACTCCGTCTCAAAAAAAAAAAAAAAAAAAAAAAAAAAGAAAGTCCTCTTTTATTTTATGTACGCAGATAAGAGTGTGTATGTATGTATTTGTTAATATAAAGAGCAACCATGAACTCAAACCTTAATAATTAACTATACTGTGGCACACGCCTGTAATCCCAGCTAATTGGGAGACTGAGGCACGAAGAATCGTTTAAACTTGGGAGGCGGAGGTTGCAGTGAGCCCATCGTGGCACTGCACTCCAGCCTGGGTGACAAAGCGAGAATCTGTCTCAAAATAATAATAATAAAAATCTAGACCATTCTAGTTATTTGTATGAATATATTTATTCATCTTCATTCTATCATTCCAGCTACCACCTCCAAATAAACTCTGTCCTTAATTTTATGTCCATCATTTTCTTGTTCTGTTTTTGATAACAGTATTATTCAAATATAATTTTTATAGCAAACAATTTACATATATATATAATTTGTGTTGTATTCACATGGTTATACAACTATCACCACAATCAATTTTAGAACATTTTTATCACCTCAAAAGTTAATGCTATATCCTTTGCAGTCATCCTCAATCTTCTCATCTACTGCAACCCCAGGCAACCACAAATTTACACCCTGTCTCAATGGATTTGCCTATTCTGTATATGGTATTTCATATAAATACAATCCTAAAAATATGTTGACTTTTGTAATCAGTTTCTTTCACTTAGCATAATATTTTCAAGCTTTGCATGTTGTGGCATGTCCCAGTATTTTATTCTAAATAATATATTCCATTGCATGAATATACCATATTTGAGTTATCCATTCACCAGTTGTTGGGCATTTAGATTGTTTCCTTTTTTTTTTGACTATTATCAATAATGAAGGTATGAACATTCATGTACACCAGGAGTCCCCAACCCCCAGGGTACAGACTGGTACCAATTCATGACCTATTAGGAACCAGGGTGCACAGCAAGAGGTGAGTAGCAGGCAAATGAGCATTGCTGCCTGAGCTCCACCTCCTGTCAGATCAGTGGCAGCATTAGAATCTCACAGGAGCTCAAACCTCATTGTTAACTGCACATGTGAGGGATCTAGGTTTCATCCTCCTTATGAGAGTCTAATGCCTGATGATTTGAGGTGAAACGGTTTCATCCTAAAACCATTCCCATCCCAGTCTGTGGAAAAATTGTTTTCCACGAAACCAGTCCCTGGTGCCAAAAAGATTAGGGAATGCTGATGTACACTTTATTTGGTGGACATATGTTTTTATTTCTCTAAGTTATATATTTAGGAGTGGAATTGCTGGTCATATGTAACTTTATGTGTAACATTCCTACCAACAATTTATGAGGTTTCAAATTTCCCCATATAGATGTCAATGCTTGTTATTATCTTTTTAATTATAGGCATTTTAGTGGTTGTGAAGTAGCTACTCATTGTGGTTTTGATTTCCCAGGTGACTAATAATGCTGAACATCTTTTCATGTGCTTATTAGTCTTTTGTATCTTTTTTGGAGAAATGTCTTTTCAGATCTCTTACCCATTTTAAAATTGGATTCTTTGTCTTTTTATTATTGAATTACAGAGGTTATTTGTATATTGAGACACAAGTCTCTAATAAGATATATGACTTACATATAATTTCTCCCATTTGGTGGGATGTCTTTTCACTTTCTTGATGGTGTCCTTTGAAGCACAAATGATTTTAATTTTAATGAAGTCCAATTTATCTATTATTTCTTTGAAATTATTGCCAAATTCAAGGTCATGAAGATTTACGCGTATGTATCCTTCTAAGAGTTTTATCATTTTAGTTTTTACATTTAGGTCTTTGATTCACTTTGAATGAATTATTGTTTATGGTGTGAGGTAGGGGTCGGACTTCATTTATTTGGATGTGAATATCTAATTATCCTAGCATCATTTGTTGAAAAGATTATTGTTTCCCTATTTAATTGTTTGATGCCCATGTTAAAAAATGATTGACCATAAATGTGAAAGTTTTTTCCTGAATTCTCAATTTTCTTCCATTGATTTATATGCCTATTCTTGTTCTATTATCAGTCTTTATTCTCTTGCTCTTTCAAATTAGTTTATGTGCAGTTTTGGTTTGCAGTGACACAATATTCTTTAGAGATTTAAAAAAAATTGTATAAAGGTATAACTACACATATTCTTTAGGGAGAGTGTTTTCAGTCAACATTTTCTAAGATTTATTAAGAGTTTAAATTAAGGCCAGGCATGGTGGCTCATGCCTGTAATCCCAGCACTTTGAAAGGCTGAGGTGGGCAGATAACTTGAGGTCAGGAGTTTGAGACCAGCCTGGTGAACATGGAGAAACCCCATCTCTACTAAAAATACAAAAAATTAGCCAGGTGTGGTGGTGGACACCTATAATCCCAGGTACTCGGGAGGCTGAGGCAGGTGAATTGCTTGAACCCAGAAGGTGGAGGTTGTGGTGAGCCGGAATCGCACCACTGCACTCCAGCCTGGGTGACAGAGTGAGACTCTGTTTAAAAAAAAGAAAAAAGAAAAAAAAAGAGTTTAAATTAAGATTTATCCATGTTGTAGGTAGAAATAATTGATTTCACTATTGTTTAATATTTTGTTGTTGAATATACCACACTTTCTTTATCCATCACTCTTTTTATTGGCATGTGAGTCATTTCTTCTCTCCCCTCCTTGATTTTGTGCAGTTTTCCTATTAAAATTTGGTATGTATCTCCTAATCCACATGGTTGAAGTTTTCTCCGGGTATAGACTTGGGAGTGGAATTGCTCTTTCCCATATATGTGAAAGTTCAATAGATACTTCCAAATTGTTTTCTTAATATCACTCTCCTAATAGAAATGTATTAGAAAGTCTATTGGTTTACCACCTTTTTGGAGTTAGTGTTGTGAGACTTTGTGACATTGTCAATTAATATTATGTATTGTTCTCATTATAACCCTGATTTGCATTTCCTTGATTCTTAATGAGATGGAGTACTTCTTGATGTATTTGCTGCCCATAAGCATTCCCTCCTCTGTTAAAACCTTTCATGTTTTTTGCTTACTTTATACAGGGTTACTTAAGCTCTTCTTATTGATTTGTAAGATTTGTTTACATAACATGCTATGGACTCTATATTAGTTATATGAGTTGTTAATATCTTATCCTCAATTTGTAGCTTGTTTTCATCCTTTTTTTGTTTTTAAATTTTTTTTAATTTTTAATTTTTTTAGAGATGGGGGTCTCAATCTGTTGCCCAGGCTGGAGTGCAGTGGCGTGATCATAGCTCATTGCATCCTTCAACTCCTGGGCTCAAGCAATCCTCTCCTTAGCCTCCTGAGTAGCTGGGACTACAGGCCTAAGCCACCACATCTGGCTGCTTTTTTACTCTAAATGTTTGTTTTGATGATAACAAGTTGTTTATTTAATGTAACAGTATTCATCGCCTTTTTCAATGTAGAACACATTTTGTGTCTTTAGAAACCATTTCCTCTTTCTAACTTATTTATACTTTACAATAGAATTTTGAAAAATTTAACTTGACATTTGAATACCACTCGAAGTTGAATTTAGTATGTAGACTGAAAAGAGGATCATGTTTATATTTTTCCCATTTTTAAAACCTGCAGTTATTAAATAGTTCCATTGTTTTCTCACAGCTTAATATGTCCCCTCTGTTATATATCTAATTTCCATATCTATGTGGCATGTTTTTACTCTGTTTGTCAATTTGCCTAACTTCATACTGTACCACACTGTTTTGATGACTGTAGCTTCAGGATAAGACGATTTTTTTTTCTTAGGTGAAATCTCAACTCCTCTTCTTCATTTTCAGCAGAATGTCTGCTCATAGACCTTGCTTTTCCATATGGATTTAAGAATCAGCTTGTTAGGTTCCATTAAAACAAAAACAAACAAACAGAAAACTTGTTGCAGTTTTGATTAAAGTTGCTTTGAAACTCTGAGTTGTTTTGCAGTCCATTTGGAGGAAATTTAAATCTTTACTTTTGTGTGTTTCTATAACTGTCTTTGGTCAGTTCTAAGAAATCAGAAAGTTTTGGCCAGGTGTGCCTACTCCAAGGTCACAAAGATATTTTGCTTTTTCATCCAGAAGATTTATAGGCTTAAGATATCCATTTAAGTGTGATGTAGATGAAGTTAATTTTTATGTATGATAAGAGGTAGGGGTCAAATTTTATTTTCTTATGGATTTCCAGTTGTTCCACTACCACTCCTTTTTCTTTTTAAGATCATGTAGGGTTTTTGAGTAAAAGTATGGGATGCTCAGAGATGCATTTTCTGGAGATGGAGCTGTATAGTGGAGAGTGAGTGGCCTTTAAGAGAATCTAGAGATTTGTAAACCAATTAGCAAGATTTATAAAATGCAGAAAATAGGTTTCATGGACTGAGCTATGGTAGTGGCAATGGTAGAGATTTTTTTTAATTGAATATGATTAACAGGAGTCTATAGAACTTGAGCCTATTGACTAGGCTCCTTCTCTACTCTTCATTGCTTTTTTTTTTTTTTTTCTGGTCAGGGTCAATTTGGCATTTATTCCCTTCTTAGTTACTTCATCTGCACAAACACCCATCTTATGGCTTTAAAAAATATCCCATCTATGGGTTCTTCCTATTAATGATGGGAATGAAGTCAGTACAAAAACTAGTACCAACTATAGTTTTGCAGAATATTTTACATATTACAAGATGGCACATACATTAAGTGGTAGGTCAGGCAGAAATAACTAATCTCAATTTATAGATGAGTAGATTAAGTGTTAATGAGGTTTATATAACTTTCATCTTAGTGATTTATCTAAAGAGGCAAATTACCTTTAAATCTTATTTTGTTTCATAGTTTGAAGGCAACTAAAAAGCAACAGGTCATAAAATGTGCATGTAGTTTGAGGGCCAAAGACCTAGATTTGAGGCCCAGCTCCATAGTCTACTACAAGACCTTGGGCTTTCATTTGATCTCTGTTAACCATGATTAGCTTATCTGTTAAATGGGTGTGATGAAATCCACATGCCTTGTGATAAGAATTAAGAAACAGTATATGCGAAAGTATTTTAAAATTGTATCAGTATGAGTTGTTATATTTCATGCCTTGTAGAGAATAAAAACCCTGATTTAGGAATGAGTTAGCCATATTTGCAAGGTTGTGCTCTGCCATTAACTACAGGTGTAGCCACTTAATCAATCTGAGCCTCAATTCCTCCATCTTTAAAATGTTCACAATAGGCCGGCGCAGTGGCTCACGCCTGTAATCCCAGCACTTTGGGGGGCCGAGGCGGGCAGATCACGAGGTCAGGAGATGGAGACCATCCTGGCTAACACTGTGAAACCCCGTCTCTACTAAAAATACAAAAAATTAGCCAGGCGTGGTGGCGGGCGCCTGTAGTCCCAGCTACCCGGGAGGCTGAGGCAGGAGAATGGCGTGAACCCGGTAGGCAGAGTTTGCAGTGAGCCGAGATCACACCACTGCACTCCAGCCTAGGCGATAGAGCGAGACTCCGTCTCAAAAAAAAATAGTCACAATAATACATCACAGACATTTTGTACACAGAGATTAGGAATATGAGAGGTAATGAGCACAGTGCTTGGTGCATAGCACGTATTCTGTATGTTTTAGGTGACATGTCCAATAAAAAACAATTTCTCCTTTAATTCTCAACTCTAGCTTTCGATTTTAACTTCTGGTTGAGTTAACTTTGTACCTATTAGTGCTACTTATGCCTTGTTATTTACTAATTAGAGGTTGTTAGAGTTGTGTTCCTGGAAGCACCATTTACATAGACCACAGGCTGTTCTATTCCTCCTGGAGTTTGTGGCCTGTTTGTGCCTTGTGTTCTCGGTGTGATTTTTATCTATTAGCTCCTTCACTTTTTGGGTTGAGTTTCTGTTATTGACTCAGGTCTAGCTTCCCATTTAAAGTAAGTTTTTTACACATGTATGTTCTAAAATTAATAAAAAAACACTTGCTCATAAAAATGCACACAACCTAATCAGACTCACTAAATGCATTCCTAGTGGGAATGAATTCATTTCTGTTCACATAATTTATACTCATAGTTGGAACTTGGATGATTTTTTTCCACTTTGAGAAATTTTTTAATTCTAACTATAGCATGAAAATGGAAACTGCTTGTCAAGTGTCCTATTCGTGGTTTCTGTTTAGATTTTTGGTTTTATTCTCTGTGGACATTACCGGATACAACTTTACTCCTTTCTGTGTCACTGTACAAGTGGATAGAATCAAAACTATTCAAATTTAGCACAACAAGGGATTTTTAAGCAACAGCATAAATAATGGGTTATCCATGAAAAGGATTTTTTTCTGCTTCTTTCAGACACACTGGTGGGTGACAGTCGAAATCATCCTGGAAATTGCCAGGATAAGAACTTGTGCTTTTCAGGGGAAGATAATTTTGTTTAAACTTTGCTTTACATTTCATCACACATATATTTCGATATGTACTTTTTACTTATATATATTGTATAAATGTCCTTTATAGATTATAACCTAATATTTTGACATCTGCTTTGAAGAATGATTAGTTTGAGATATGCGTATATGGAAAATTTATCTGCATTAAAAAACAAAATAAAAACCTCTAAAAATAAATAAGGAAGAAAATCCTAATGGAAGAATGGGAAAAGACTTAATGAAATCCAAATTGCCAATCATTATGTAAAATATGACCAATCCCTCTAGAAAAAAAGGAAATAGAAATTAAAACTTTTTTTCATGTTCAAATTGGCAGATTCAAATAATAATGGCAATTGTGGATGAGGGTACTTGGAAGCTCTCATATATTGTTAGTGGGAATATAAATTTTAAACCAGTGTGAATATGAACACTTCCTGGGGAGAAATTTGGGAATACTACTAAGAAAATTTTTAAAAGTGGCAATCTGGCTACTTTTTTAAAACAGCAACTTAGATTTCATTCAGGCTCGTCATACTGTTTGAATATAGGGATTTCAACAAGGCCAGACAGGTCAGGTCATTGAGTTTTTATCCTGCCTCATTCTGGGACGAGGCATATATATATATATGTATTTTTTGTTTGTTTGTTTCTTTTTTTGAGATGGAGTTTCACTCTTTGCTCTTGTTGCCCAGGCTGGAGTATAGTGGTGCAATCTTGGCTCACTGCAACCTCTGCCTCCTGGGTTCAAGTGATTCTCCTGCCTCAGCCTCCCAAGTAGCTGGGAATACAGGCATCCACCACCATACCTGGCTAATTTTTTGTAGTTTTAGTAGAGATGGGGTTTCACCATGTTGGCCAGGCTGGTCTTGAACTCCTGACCTCAGATGATCCACCTGCCTCAGCCTCCCAAAGTGCTGGGATTACAGGCATGAGCTACCACGCCTGGCCTTACATATATATATAATTTTAAATAAACAATGACTCTAGGTACAGAACATCTGATTTGCAAACAGTTATGATTTTCTTTGAGTCAGTGCCTTGTTTACTGTCTAAAACTAGTAGCTATGCCTGTACTCTTGACGAAAATATTTTGAAAATTGGCGGCAAAGCACAAGAAGACAAATGACCCAGCAAAATATCTGATACACCCCAACTGCTCAATCACCTGCTAAGGTATTTCTAGGGGCTTGGAATTTTTTTTGGGGGTAAAACAAATTTAGCTAATGTGTGTAAATGGCATTTGCCGCTTTTAACACTTGACTCATGATTATTTCATTGCTTCTTGTGGAAATAATCAAAAAATTTAAAGAATAATTTTGTGATAAAAATGGAATATGTTACAGAAGACCTTAATTCAGTGTCTGAATTATTGGATTATTGATAAATATGTCATTCTGCACTACTAATGAGTGCCACAAATAATGTCTATTAAAGAAAACCTTAATAATATAAAGGTCACAAAATTAAATCTGGAAAAGATATTTTCTATAAACACAGACAAAAATAATTTATAATCACTTTATTTCTTTTTCAAAGTACATATGAAACAGAGTAAAATTATATTTCAAATGCTTTCCATTTTCTTTTACAAAAGTAATCATAAACTGTATACTTCATAACAGCTTTGAGGTTTAATTGTTACATAATTCATCTGAACCTGACAAATATAGTCACACATTCTAAAGAAGACATTGTAAAAATACTGCATTGTGTAACATCTTTTAAAGGTGGTTGCAAAAACATTTGTTCTAAGTAATACAATTATATGCTGTCAAGTTTCACAAATGACTGTTTATCATGTACAAAAGCCAGAAACACGAATTTCAAAAGATTTTAAAATTTCTGTTCTATAATATGGAAATCAAAGATATTGATTTGAACAATGGCCAAGTATTAAATCACAAAATTCAGCTGAAAAGTCACCTTATGAACAAAGACTAAAGGTACAAACAAATCAGATATAATGGATCCAAATAATTTGATGTTGTATGTGAAATGATGAATTTTAGTGGTTCCTGGCAGTTTAGAATAATTGGCAACATCTTGGACTATTCGTTAGTGGACTCATCACATTTACAATGTGAGGCAGTTCTTTTCGACTTTGACTTCTTTTTCCTGAAATAAAGGTTTTGCTTAATTGTCCATAATTTCTCCATATTTTGCAGGTGAATCCAATCACTTCTTTCCGTTGGAAAGGTCAATAACAAGTTAATGTGAATGGCACCACTTGGGCTGGACTTTTTGTCTATAAAACAAACTATAAATGCAAATATTTTGTATATTAGAGTTGGTCTACCTGCTTCTTGTTTATACAGTGATAAAATTTATGAAGCTATTCACACTGGAGATTACTATGTTCTTTAAGTGGAAAGCTTCAAGGGTATTTTTAAAGAAAAACAAAAATTATAATGAAACTCACAAAATGATCTATATAAATATAAATAGAACAAATCATGCAATTTTTGTACAGAATAATTTAATGACCAGTTTGTATGTAACCTAGGGATTATAGGTTGTTTTGGGTCCACCAACCTTATTCCATGGAAAAATCATAGCCGAATATAATTCATATATTGATGCTCAGATTAGGACAATTAAAAAAAAACAATTTTGAAAGAGATGATGAAATAAACATCTGAAATGCATTAACCTTCCAACATTGAGATTTATTTCTCTTAACACTTTTGGCTTATATCTATAATATTCATTAATATCTAATAAATTATTTTTGAGGGAACAAAAACATGAAATTGAATAACTGAAATCCACCACACTGTGCAGTAAATAAGGGGATCTGTATACATACAACAGATTACTCTTACAGCAAAATTTCAGGAGAAAATGGCTTATTTTTACCCTATGCCTGACAAGATCAGGCATAACTTTGCTCTTTGGAAAGGGCTCTCATGGTACAGGTGAGTTTAGAAGAAATTATTGTCAGTTTGAGATAAAAATATTTCCATACAAATGTATCTATCAATAGCAAGTCATTTCTAGTGTCTCAGCATAGAATCATCCTAATAATTCCTCCTGGCAGGAATATGTTTAAATCATTTCAGGCATGAAAAAGGCTACCCTTTCTCTTAAACGTTGTCTACTTATTTTTCAATCACCACTTCTAGTATTCAAAATGTTTGCATTCAGTAAACTGTTAAGTCACACTTCCACTTCAGCCTTTAATTTAGTGCCTGATTTTTCTAAGTCTCTGTAGCATGATGTTGTTGTGCCACCGAATCATACCCTGCTTTCTTATGATGAACAGGATGAAAGTGAAAATAACCTTTTACTTTGATGAGAAGACACTTGAACTGAGTATTAATTAACTGCCACTGTTCAAATACACATCTTTTTGGTTAACTGTTAATGGTAGATGACAACTAATTACTAATACATCTTTTATTAAATTACCGTTCACTTTAATTAACAGAATATTGAGTAATAAAACATAAAATTCTTACCTAAAAGGGTGTCACTGAATAATGTATTGGAAACAACATTTAGTTTAATTAGCTGTTTCTCATATAAAATATAAACTCATTCTTTTCTTCGAAATAATGGGTCTTTACAGCAGGTTCAGATGAATCATATCCTGAGCCATGTCACTGAGTTAACGATTAAATGCTCTGTCATAGGTGTTTTGGGAACAATATTAAATCATATACATTTCTCTAAAAGTTAAAACACATGTCTTTTGATTTTGCATCTCAATATCATATTTCCATATGCTTTAACTTCTTTGCTCAACTGTCATTTAATTATTTTACTTTCATTCTTTGAATCATTTCTCATTGACACCAATACATTTTTAGCCTAAAGTTTATAAAAATTTAGATCAAGTAGTGTACCTCAAAACAACTAGAGTAGCTTCAAGAACAAGTGAAGAAAAGTCTGCATTTTCTTTTTATTTAGTAGAGGTCAAATGATGTTCTCAAATCCTTAACAACTCCAGGTGTTTTTTATTATCAGGCAATTAAATTACCTGGTAAGTATTACAACTAAGGTGGCAAAAAAAATCAGACTAAATTCTATAAAAATATACGTTCTTAAATAATTTCAAGTACTCTTTTTGAGGAGGTAAAGAAATTACCACACGTTCAATGTTAAGATTTAGTGTTCCTTTATTTGTAATAGTCTTTGGCTCTTTTGGTAACTGATCCTCAAATAAGTTACATATTTTTTTATGGATAGTAAAAGCCGACCACAGGTTTGGAAGTTTGGCTTTTTCAATTTTCCAGTAATTAATCTTTAAATGAATTCTTTAGGAGATTGATAGCTCTTTATTGAGTTGCAAAATTTTAAAATAATAAACATTAGAGGAGAATAAACACAGTTGGGAATGTCAGTTAAATATCACCACCAAATAGGTTCAAATATATTTGCTTTTATTTATCAAAAACCTGAGTCAGTATTGATCAGTTGTGATCTCCCTGCAGTAACTACAACGTGCACACACTTCCCAAAACTGCATAAGAAAGTGAGTGCTTGGCTCTGCTTTCCTGTCTTTATTCCCCTAGCACTAGTCCTCATGATATTTGTTGCTGAACTGTGAATATATTCAATATGGAAATTTTTACATGTTAAATGAAGTATCAGAAACACAGGGTTGGCCTGACAAAAACAATTGTTGGGAAAAATATTATTAGGAAACCAGTGTGAAAAAAACAATGTTCTGAGTTTTATGAAAAGATATACTCCACAAACATGAGTGTTCTTTTCATATTCAATTCCCTTATCGCCCGATTGCCTGGTTAATCAGTTAAAAACAACAACAAATCCCTCCCCTAAAACTAAAAAGAATATCAATGTTATTATGCTAATGAATCAACCCTTACTCTTTTTTTTCCTAGACTGATATTTGGTAAGTCCCTGAAGAAGTCCCTGAAATTAGATGTTCACTATATACCTGAACTGCAACTTCATAATGTGTCAGTACTGTCATTAAAATGTGATGTCCCACACAAATGAGAGGGGATTTGTAATATCAAACCTTATTTTAAATACTGAAACTGAAAATATTTCATCTTCAGTTACAAGCAGAAAGATGGTAAGTTATGTGTATATGAATGTGTGGGCTGTGTAGAGTGAGGGTGTGTTGTATTAAAAGTGTTAGGATTACATTTTAATAATATGAACTGTCATTTTTAACAATCATGCCTTATTAATCTGAGCATAAACCTACCTCCTGAATTACATGAAAGATGAGTTGTGGTGAATTTCCTCTCGCTGATCTCTTTCTCAGGATTAACACATATCCTTGCATGATGAGTTTATTCTAACTTCAAGGAAACATTTAAAAAATTCTTTTAAAACTTATTTTAATCTACAATTCCCATATTAGAGTCTTCTGATTGGCCAATGGTTCACATTTTTTCATCACAAGCATTGGCTTTTTCTCCTTAGGGAGTAAAGAAAAGCGAGTTTCTAAGAATCAACAAAAAGTCCTTAAAATGTGTTTTTGGGTGAAAATAATTATACTCACTTAGGAAATGTAATTGCTAATTTACTTTAAGCTGCAGTTATATCTACTAATAAAACAATTGTCTCCAAAAATGTCATTCTATTAATAGTATAACTTTTTGTCTTCCTATTTGAAAAGTTTTATTTCCCAATAAAACAAATAATTTCAAAATGCAAGTGTCATCTTTCATTTTACCTATAGCAAATAATTCTTTTAGGCTCGACAAGGTAGCCAAATGTTTCCAAACAGCTTTCTTCTATTATTTTCAATGAGAAAATGTTAGCTAGGAGTACCTGTTTTCCTTAGGGTGGTATAAGCATTTTTGAAAAATCTGAGGCAGAACTGTGTTTGCCTTTAAAATGGTAATGTGCAAAATATTTACCTCTTAATTAACAGTAATGCCATCACTATAAGAGATGTCAACAAAATTTCCAGGCTTTTAAAACTTTTTTTTAATATTTAGAAATAATGGGATTTTACAAAAATAAAAATTTCATAACCGCTGATAAAATTTTCTCATCCAGGTAAATACGTTTTTATTTTCTTGCCTCTTTTTTTAAAAAAACACCAATTTTGAAATAAGCTTGAAATATATACTATCTATACCACACATCTTAAAAGTAAAGTTGGGGTAATTCAGTATAGATACCTTCCAACAGGGCCTGAAAATGGGACAAAATATGTTGACCTGATTTAAAAGAAAGTTCTGTCTTGTAAAAACACTTGCATAGTTTTTACATGTAGTGGCCTGAACCTTGATCCTTATGAAGGCAAATCCCTTTCATGCAAGGACTGGAGGCCTGGGCCTTTAGAATTAATTTGTTTATTATTTTTTAAGCACTGAAGTTGTATTACTAATATTTATAGTATATTTCTATATGTTGCTGAAAATAAATCATCCTTTCTTTAAGAAAATACTGAATTCCAATGATTAGTTTCTGACTGGGTTTTAGAGTCACCATTACTGTGTACAATCTAAACGGTGATGAACACAGACAGTGTTGTTGTTCCTTTGGTGTCTGTTAGTATGGTCTATCAGAAATACAGGATCTATATGATAGCTTCAAGTCACAAAAAATACACGTCACAAAAAAATACATGTCACAGTACTTGAGAACCTTACAAACACTTAAAAAATTAACTTCTGATTCTGTTCACTTAGAAATACTAATGCTACATTTGAGATGAAGATTATTAGAATTTTAAAAATATCAGTTGAACAGTGCAACAGATATTTGAGCTAACGTTACAGTAAAACAGTATAAAATGGTAGCCACAATGGCTCAGCCTCCGTTTTTCAGCCAATAAGTATTACTTCTTAAATTTATATTCAAAATGATTCTTTAAATTTACAGCTTTGTCTGTGTATTTTAAAGAACAAGCTTGAGAGACAAGTTTTGAGTTTAGCGGAGCCAAACCTCACCAAGAAAGTAATTTTCTGAGAATGAAAGAAAAGTATTATCAGATAAGTAACATTAATTTGATTGCGCAAGGATTTAATGTTGTGTAAGTTAAGTTCAAAATCTCCTTTTAAGTTTATACAGAACCACGTGCACAACTAGAAATGAACACAGTATAACAAAATCAAACCCATACATATATGACATGTGCTACTTTATACAATAGCAGCATAAACTATATTTAATTTTAGGTAAGTATGAACTGTTTAAAAAAACATTTCATATGCAAAGAATTACAACATAGTAAAACACTCTTTGTGCTAACAGGCATTTGACACGAAGGATAAAATGCCTTATGCAACTAAGGACTATATGTATTCAAGTAAAATGTATTGATGTTCAAAGTTAAAAAATCAACAATAAAAGCAAATAAAAAAGTGCACATCAAGTTTGTTCATTAGTACGGATATATTTTAAATGAGGAAACCAAACCTTCCACTTTTTTTTTTTTCTGATTCAATGAGCACGTGATCCTAGATTCTTAATATCATGGTCTCATTTTGGAGGCATTATGGTGTGGAAGGTGGTTTGGGAGAAGGGCAGGATCCTTGACTGTCAAAACTGGTCGCCCGGCCAGGTAACTGAAAGACAAAAATTTCATAATGTATGATCTAGTACAGAAATAGAACACAGTGGTTAGTTGTTGCTCCCTTTTAATAGTGAATATTCAACCATAATATGCGAATCTCTGAAGAAAAGAAATACATAACTCCCTTTGCCCTTCAGAACTTACCTTCTCTGCTACTATGAAGGGACATGGATGTCTCATAGAATGTAGGCAGAGCATGGTACACAGATGTACATGGAGCAGCCCTGTGTAGACAACTATTTATGACTGCAGAATAATTTCAAATTTTACAACAGGGTTTTAGCTCTTTTCTATAAAAAATAAATGGTTTACTTTAGTAAACCATTCATCTCGGCTCACTGCAACCTCTGCCTCCTGGGTTTAAGCGATTCTCTTGCCTCAGCCTCCCGAGTAGCTTGGATTACAGGCGCCCGCCACCACGCCCGGCTAATTTTTGTATTTTTAGTAGAGATCGGGTTTCACCATGTTGGCCAGGCTGGTTTACTTTAGTGAGGGGCGATTTCTAGGAAAGAGCAGTAAGAGGTTCGAAACACAAGAGACTGCATTCCACTTGCTTTAAGGCAGGAGGTGATCATGGAGGCGGTTAATGAGATGAGAACTGCGTTTGGCAGATGGGAGCCCCAAGTGACAGAGATACTTTCTCACAATCCTTAAATGCCTGTATGTATTTAAAAAGTTTAATTACAACAAAACAAATGATTATCTAGATAAAAGGAACCTGATTTTCTTTTTCTTTTCTTTTTTTTTTTTTTTGAGATGGAGTCTCACTGTTGTTGCCCAGGCTGGAGTGTAGTGGTGAGATCTCAGCTCACTGCAACCTCCGCCTCCTGGATTTAAGCAATTCTCCTGCCTCAGCCTCCCAAGTAGCTTGGATTACAGGCGCCTGCCCCCAAGCCCGGCTAATTTTTGTATTTTTAGTAGAGACGGGGTTTCACCATGTTGGCCAGGCTGGTCTCGAACTCCTGACCTCAAGTGATCCATCCACCTCAGCCTCCCAAAGTGCTGGGATTACAGGCGTGAGCCACCACACCCGGTGGAGGAACCCGATTTTCTACATGATACTTTAGTCTTTGTTGTACCAATGGACACAACTCTCGAATAACTGTTCCCTTATCATATTTATGCTTTCTGTGACAATAACATATATAATTATATACTTATTTTTCCTATAATGCACAATCCAGCTAGTTCTTAGGTCCCTAGTCCGTATATTCTGTTTGACTAGTGAATGTAGAGCAGGGGTTAAAAGGAGCTATTTTGCTGGAGAATGTACATTTACACAATCTTGTTCTCCGTAACTATCTGGGATCTTTTTCTGATGACTATATTGTAGCTTATCTTCCTGTATATTCAGTTATGACAAAAAAGTGTCTACACATTCTCAAACACAAACATGTGCCTATTACATAATTCCCCTTCATCAGAGAAATGTAAAGCTGCTTACTAAGCACTAATAAATAATTAATATGCCTTGGGTCATAAAGCACCTTTCTCTCATTACTTGAGAGTTCTTGCTCACATTATCTCACTTCTCCCTGCATCATCCCTGTGAAGCCGGTAGAGGCATGCAGTTCTATTTTTGTTAAATATGGAGAAGTGTAGTTGGAGACGGAGTGAACAGGCTGCTCAGAAGTAGACAGCCAGAGAAACAAAATTAGAATCCACCTCTCCATTCAGAGTGAGTTCCTGCCCAACATGGCTTTACTCTCCTTTTTAGATTTTTAGAATTAATGTTCACTTTTCATACTTAAGAAAAGATCAGAACCAGGAAAAGAATACTAATTATACAATAAGCAGTAAAGTGTACTTTAGACAACATCCACTGTTGAAACAAATAATAACTTTCCAAGCCGTGAGCTACTCAGAGAATACACGTCTATACTCATAAAGTTCTAGGGGAAAACACCAAGTGACTGGGTATCTGTGTGTGTGTGTGTGTGTGTGTGTGTGTGTGTGTGTGTGTGTGTGTGTGTTTGTAGATGCATTTGTGTGTGTGTGTCTTTTATGATTTATACTAAATTATGAAGTCAGATAAAGACTTGACACATTCACATATAAACAGATATTGACGATGACAGTTCACCTGTGTGAGCATGCAATGCTCATTTGGTGTTCATCCTATTTCCCTTAACATGTCCTGAGTAACAAAGCCAAGGTCACTTTTTTTGTGACTAAACTGAGATTAGAACCTCGTCCCACTGATATTTAGTCAATTATACTGCACAGCCTCTCCCATTCAATCCAGTCCCTAGTGCCAGAACAAGAAGCACTAAGCACTTAATATTCATCATTTCTTTAGTTTTACTCTGAGCTTACCACTATTTCAGAGTCATAGCAGAAACACAGAGGGTAAAGTAACTTGCCCGAGGTTTCACAACAAGCAGTCACACAGCAGAGCCAGGCCTTGAACTCGACTAAACTGACACCTCAATATTTTAAAAACCTGTGGGCAGTTTTACTTCCTGACCAGAGCTGAGGGAGACATATCTTTCCCCTTACGCAGAAAAGTTATATTAGGTGACAGCACCTTTATTTAGGGATTGTGGAACACTTTAGGTAAGGTGGCTGTTTTTTACGGAAGAGAAGGACAAAAATGCAGTTTCCAGTTAGTAACAAACTTACTAGATTGCTCCAGCACTCACTGATGTAAGTTTTCAGGCTATGCAAAAAAAAAAAAAAAAAAAAAAAAAAAAGAGACTTGCAAATGGCTTACTGTCCAAAAGAATATGAAGCCCAGAAAATGTAGTGTTTTTTAAAATCCAGGAAGGCACACAGAACTTTGAATATTAAATGTTAGAGAATGTGGGACAAAAGCAAGAACAATCTTTTCTGTTTTTTTAACAAGGGCGAATACATAAAATATCAGATAAAGGTTAGCAAATAAATAATATTTAAGCAAAAGAGACAACAAAAAGAGCAGATGTAAGGAACTCACAAGCTTACCTCCAGCAACGGGTGCCAGTGCGTTATTGGTTTTCGATGATAGGCCAGCATTTCATTCCAGTGGTCTCGCCCAAGACCCTCAGCGTCCAGTCCTGTTCTGCACACTCCTATGACCTCATTGTGTCCTACCCTATGATTTGTGGGATATTATATTTTCATTTCCAACATTCAAAGATAAAGGGGTTTTCACAAATCTTAGTAGAATTTTAAAAATATGATTAAAACATTAGATTCTGTAATTTTGCAGATTATGCTACTTCAGACCGAATGAAATCTCTTAAGTAAATCAACATTTACTAAACAGTATCAACATTCAAAAAATGAATGTGTATAAGAGGCACACACAAACCATTTCAGTGCTTTGTAGTTTAAGCACATTTCATCATAATAAAAATGGCATGAATGAGAAATACCAGTAGGTCTTTACCTATATGATGAGTGTCTTTCTTGGAAGCAGTCTTATTTAATACAAGTGATGTAAAACAAATCTTGTTCTTTCCACAAAGCTTAATGTTTTATAACGATGTTTAGATTTCTCACCAAGAAATACAGTACCAATTTTCTTTAATTGACTCTAAATGATACCTCAGTGTGTTACCACTTGTATTACAATTAAATAGGGCAGGATTATGTTCAGTTGCATGGCATGTGATTTATTTTTGCATAACAGAAAACATGCTGGACAACATTTGTATTTTCTATTCAGGTCCTGCTTTCGTAGCAATGAATCAAGATGATAATAATAACAGTTAATATTTTTGAGAGCTTATTATGTGCCAGTGTTCTAGGTAGTTTAAATGTACTGACCCAATTAATTCTCCCACCATGACCATGAATATCATTATTATCATTCTCTCATTTTATGAATAAACTAAATGCCCAGAAGATTAGGAGCTGGCCTGACTTTACACACTTAGTAAGAGGCAGAGACAGGAGCTGAATCAAAGGAGTTGTTGGCTCAAGAGCACTTGTGGTTAAGTTGCTTCTCAAGAATGGAATGTCATTGAAAGGAGTTTCAATTTTGACAGACATCTCCAAAGATACTTTTGAGATGATTTTAGAACAATTTCATTACTTTTTTTCCCATCACTGATGTAGATATGTATATGTAGTATTATTTTCTTTAATATGAAATTTCCCAAACAAGCATGTTTTTAGGTACAAAAATTTTGTCTTCCTGTGTATATCTTGTTAGCATCCATTTCCCTAAAATTGCCTGAGTGACAAATGCTCAGTTGTATCTACCTGCACTTATTGCTGTGAGAAATCAATAGGGGTAATTGGCAAAGCAGAATAGGGCTCCTGATGAAAACATCTGCAACTTTTTTAGTTTGAAATTTCAATGGATTCAAGAGTTTGCTCTCTCTTTCTAAATAGTAGTCAGAAGTTAAAATTTTTTAAAAATTATAAATTCATGTCTAGTAGACAGTGCTTGCAAATGTTATTTTTCAGTGTTTTTCCCCCTAGCTCTAAGCCAGAGGAGAGCACATTAATATCTCTCAGTTATAGGGTCCTGGTGATGATACTATAAAATGGACACTTAGCGTGAGTTTGTGTGTTTTAGAACAAAATAAATATACTAAGGTACTGTTTATGTGCTGATAATTTTGTAGGTTAAAAACACAAGTATTCATTTCCAAAGATTTTATAAATATAAAGGGCAAAATAATGAGAGGAAGTATATAGTAAGGCCCAAATAAGAGACATAAACCATTGATGGGACAAGAGTTCAGAGGAAGAAGAGGATTGGTCAGCAAAGCAAGACTTACAGAGATGCTGAAATAAGCCAGGCTGTGGGGTGTTGGTGGGACATGATACACAAAGCTGGAGGACAGTCCAGGCAACGGGGAGAGTGGGAGGGCAAAGGTAAGAGCTGCAGAGGGAAGGATCTTCAGAGCTGCATACAGGAGGTTGCAATGTTTTCATGAAAGCAGGAGTGACTCAAAGAGTGTGATCTGGAAGAACTATCCATAAAGCAATGCTTTAAGATTGATGTGAAGGCATCAAAGCTGTATCCTTATGACTACTTATTCACTTTCCACTCTTACTCCTCGTTGTTCACAGTTCTATATGATGCTTAAGTTTTACAAATGGGAAAAGTGATTCTCAAAGTGATTATGTAACATGTCCTCTCATGCAGCTAGTTAATGATAGAACTCGGGTAAGCATCATGATATTCATATTCCAGCCTAGTTGGTAAAACAAATTCTGTTGATTATAATCTCTGTTGTTACTATAAAAAGACTCCACAATAGTGCTTTCTTGAATACGTTCTATACTACTTCTGGACCCATTCTTTCACCAGTCCCTGGTGAATTTTAATTTAAAGATGACTTCTTTTGGAAATGAAAATCCAGAACTATAACACAGAAAACAATGAATTTTCAAGGAATCATTATTCCCTCCTCCAATTTAAATTAAAACTGTTGTAGCAGTAAATGACCTGAAAAGCTGAGTTTGGCCTGCGCATGACTAGACATGGCTGCTCTTCAGTGAGAAGAGAGATACACATACCTATCGTAATCCATGACCGCAATGGAGAGGCTGACCTGGTCCACGTTCTCTGGAGGGATGTCAAAAATAATGGCCTCATTGTACACAGGGTTTAGAGTGTTTTTCTTTGTAGTTGTTTTCCTCTTTTTTAATCTTCGACCTTCACACATCAGGGACACTTTGACATAAGGATCTAGGAATAAGAAGATAACTTTATTAAAATAAAAGTAATAGTACAAAGCATAAATAAAACTGCAGTTTATTTTTACTAAATAAGACCTATAGTACTAAGGCCTATATTAAGACCTTTAGTATTACCAATTTTAAATTTGTCTCCAAAAAAAAGAGTAATTGTAGTAAGGTTAGTTTCTTTCAAAATGGTCTAGAGTAAGAAGATCAAAACTTGTGAAAGACTTAGCAACTCTGTACCTAGACAGATAGAGATGATCACAATAAGAAGAAATTAGAAAGCAAAAGCTATACTTGGAATTTTCTTCAATTACTGGAACAGGACCTAAAATTAAAAATAACATTTGCTTGATAAGGAACTTGGATGGAAAAAAATGATACTTACAAGTGATTTATTGCATGCACAACAGTAAATGATAAAAGGGGGGATATTTGGTTTAAAGATGGCCACACAAAAAGAAGCCTCCTGATATGACATTGTCTACATCATGCCAATTACAGGGGAAAAATTTAGTTGGGCTACATTTTTACAGGCCAAAGGGATCAGATAATTGTTGACAAGTTCTGCTACAGCTGACTTGACATCTATCCTATTACCCTTACCATCTTAAATTGTAAAACTGCTATAGTATTATAGAAAATTATATGATGGTTACACAAAATTTCCAACAAGCCTTACTTTTGTACCTTTTATTCAAAGCAGGCACGGTTTTGGGAGGTGATACTGACATTGGGTTGAGTACACTAGATAGTTAAACAATCAGTGTTTGCTATCTTAATTTTTTTTTCGTTCTGACCATCCTCTAACTGTAGCACCAATATTTCTTTTTTCCTATTTCCATAGTAATACATTTTATTTCCATAGAATAAACCAAAATGATGGCAATATTAATTTATTTGAGCATGTGAATGCTTCTTAAACTCTTGAAATATGTATCTGTATATTTCCAAAGTATTCCCATCAAGAAGCAAGGTATTCGTGGCTGGAAATAGGGTATGTAGAGGAAAACAAGATAACAGGGTCATGTTAATGTCTGTTTCCTATTTATTTTTAAATTTTTAAATAATACGAAGTATGTCCTAAGGAGAAGCTCATTTCTGTGATACAGCTTTGTGTTTGAGCCCACAGGCCTACGCCTTCTAATGAACAGTGAGAATGAGAGGCACAGATTACCCTTTGTAACTCCCGTCACGTCTCTGACTACATTTCTCTGCTTGTGACAAGGATAATTTACTGGCTCTTTAGTTGATTCACAACCCTGTTGTGAGGATTAATGAGGAGGTGCTCTCAAAGCATGCGCTCCTCCGATGAAAAGTTTCATATAAATAAAATGTAATCTTGCACTTAATTATAACTTTGATGTTGTTTTCTTGTCTCAAAATTTGATCTCTTTTCATACACAGTAAAAAGGAGTAGAATAAACAATTTGCAGAGTACACTGTTTATCTTAAATTCGTCAACATTTACTGACCCAAGACTTTTTCACCAAAATTAATGTAGCATTTACTTGTTCTACTTTCACATACACACTATGTATCGCAAATTTTAAAAAATGAACATCATGACATAGTTCAAAAATCCATGATAGACAGATATACAATAAGTAGTGTCTCTCCCATTTGTCTTCATCCCTCTCCATCCCTTAGTTTTTGTATATCACTTCAGTATTTTTAATACAAATATTAGCAATATGAATATGTATTCCAAATTTCCCCATTCTTACACAGAAGGGTGCATAATATTCATGTTAATTTTTTACCTCCTTTTTAAAATTCACTTGTACATCCTGGAGCTATTTCCACACCAGAACTTACAGTTCTCTTATTTTTTTTGTGATGCAAATTTAGGTTTTGTTGTTGTTCTGCAAAACCACAAATTATAGATCTTCCCCAAATGTCATCCTTTATTTCCACCACTATTTCTTATTTCTGTTTACTACAACAAATACCTACCAGTCTCCCTACTGTTCCCTTATCATTTTTCTTCCACAGAGCTGTGCCAGTGTTTATGTATTAAATTCTAAGTAATTACCCAGAACTGCAGTGAATTAAATAAAGGGATGAAGAAACATGATGTATCTTTATCTTTTTATCAAAGTTAGCATAAGACGAATTTCCTTCAAGAATTTCTTTCAGAATCTTCAAGAAGCATTACTTTATTTTATTATTTATTTCAGACCCTACAGATGCACAAATTTTTAGTTAGGTGGAAAAAATGCAAATGCAAATGGTAGTCGTGGAACATGGCTATTTCTCTGCAGATCAGGTGAGGGGAATAAATTCAGACTAAACATATCTTCACATGGCCTCACTCATCGCTTAAGCCTAAGAATCTTCCTTTATAAACAACTGACTAGCTGAAAGTAGGGGAGTAGATGGTAAATTATGTATTTTTGAGACAGTACTAAATTGGTAGTGGAAGAAATAGAAACAAGAACCCAAATTCAGATCTATTTGATAACACCTTTTAAAAATTTCATAATGATAACATATATAAAAGAGATGAATTGGAACATTTAAATTTTTAATCTTTTTTTTCTTTTGTAGTACACCCATTATAGACAAATAATTCAGTAGTCATGTATCATTTTTAGATACATGAACTATTTCATTTGAGATTGTGCCCTTGGTCCTATGGCCATTGTGTACATACCTGATGAGCCAGTAATATCCATCGCCTTCAGATTTCTGCACTTAATGACTGTCAATGTCATACGCCCAGCCGTCGGCAAGTAACAAAGGGAAAACATGATTTCACCCAGGTCTATACTTTCCTAGAAAGGCAATCGGCATGTTAGCAATTTCAAACATTGAAGGGTGAAAACCAAAAATAATGAAAGATGTTGAATACAAAATCATTTTAGTAGAATATTGGAATGTCATTTTAAATTGTTTTATTGAGGATAATACAGATAACATTGCAAGAAAGCTATTCTGAATGCAGTAAGCAAAAAGAGTGTATCCCAGTTGCTTATTTGCTATCTCCACTTGTATTTACAACAAGAATCTCAAACAACATAGTCAAAGCCAGACTATGATTCCACCCATGCCCCATTATCTTCCAAAACTGATTCTTCTGTCAGTGTTTCCGCAATCAACAAATGGCATCATAATTCACCCAAAGGCAGAAGCCAAAAACCCAGTAGTGACTATTATTCTTTTATCCTCACCCTATGAGCAACCCATGGGCAAGTCCTGTCTACACTATCTACAAAATATATCCCAAATCAGTGACTTTCTTTTCAGCTCTACTACTGCCATTCAAGCCACCATCACCACTTGCCAGGATTACTTTACTAGCCTCTAAAACAAAATTCTCATTCCAGAAGTTAATCTTCACACAGCAAGGTGATCATTTATGAAATGCAAATCTCTTGCTTAAAACTGTTTAAGGGATCACAACTGTAGTGGAATAAAATCCAAACTCCTTACCCTGGCATGTAAGTGGAATAACTTCAAGTCCTGGTGTGCCTGGGACATTCCTGGTTTGTACCTATTATTATGGTGTAATTATTAAAAACATCCCCGTCCACATTTGTTTTTTGAGACAGAGTCTCGCTCTGTTGCCCAGGCTGGAATGCAGTGGTATGACCTCGGCTCACTGCAGCCTCCACCTCTGTTCAAGCAATTCTCCTGTCTCAGCCACCTGAGTAGCTGGGATTACAGGCATGCAACACCACACCTGGCTAATTTTTGTATTTTTAGTTTCGACTGTTGGCCAGTCTGCTCTCAAACTCTTGACCTCAAGTGATGTGCCCACCTCAGCCTTCCAATCTGTCCACATTTAAATATGTCTTTGTTTGGCTAATACATTAGAACATCACACACATAAGGTTTATGTCATCTGGGCCCTACCTTTCTCTCTAACATTTTTTCATTCCTTTCCCCTCCAAGGTTTGATGCAGACACAAATGTCTTTCTGTGTGTGTGTGTGTTACTCAAACAAATGAAGTTTGTTCCTGCTTTGGGGCTTCTGTGTGTTTTTTTTCCCTTTGACTAGTACTTCTTTCTCTTAAATCTTTATATGGCTGACTTCTTACCATGAAGAACTCAACTCAAACAGCATCTCTGCAGTGGGGTCTTCTCCCATCATTCATTCTGAGACTGTACATCCTTCATATCCTATACTCACCTCACTCCCAGACCCTTCACATATTTTTGTAGTACTTATTGTCTGATATCATCTTTAAATTCTTTTTTGTTTGTTTCCCTGACTCCCAGATATAACACCTAGGAGAGCAGGGTTCTTGGCTGTCTTACTTTCTACAATGTACTGAAGTGCATGATGCATAGCTGATACACACCAGTTCATATTTTTTGAGGAACTGAATACATTATTTAATTAATCTGGATAAAACTTGACCTGTTTTGTTTCATTTTTATAAAGCAGAACTGTCCACACTACCCTGATATAGATTTATATGTGGTCTTTGAGTGCATAGATGGTGGACAAATGAAAATGAATGTGGACAATGGACAATTTAGGATGCTCCTTAAAGAGTTGTTTACAGGATTCAATGAAATCATGCCTGGTAAGAAATTTGTGGCAGGTTTACTTTTGGGGGAAATAACTCGCTGATTATGCACCCAGGTCCACAGAGCTGGGGTCTTAAACTTTTTTCATGATACACTATTAACAACTATTGGGCTTACTCATATAGCTCAGGTTCTGATTCACATGATTCTCATTTCTTTATTCATGGTCTAGAAGTTGTACAGACAAGTAATTCAGAGAAAAAACTAATTAAATTTGTGTTTGACCCCCAGTTTTCTACTTTCTAAAAGTGAGATCCTGGGAAATTCAATTAAGTTTTTAATCTCCAAAATTTCATTTTCAAATTGAGAATAACGCTCACTTCACAAGGGTTGTAAGCATTAAAGGAGATAATGTAAATAAAGCATAAGGCACTTTATACAGGGTTTGGCATGTGATAAGGAATGATGTTTTGTTTACTACTGTATTGCTGGCACATACAGCAGTGTCTTAGATATATCAGGCATTCAGTAAGTACTGGATACATGAAAAGCTTAATAATGGAAGTGATTAGTATTGCAAGACTATTAATAAACAAAAACTATTTTGAAAGAAAGGTATATCCAACTGGATATCCTTTGGGCTAGTGGATTGCTGTAGACCAAAAATAGTGAGCAAGATCCCATAGAAGAGGGTTGAGGAAAAACAGAAAGAGCACAGCCTACTGCTGAAGAAGGAACATCCTTCTCTTCCTTCTAACATTTTTTTTTTTTTTTTTTTTTGAGACAGGGACTCTCACTCTGTCACCCAGGCTGGAGGGCAGTAGTGCAACCATTGCTCATGGCAGGCTCAACCTCTCGGGCTCAGGCAATCCTCCCACCACAGCCTAGCTGGGATTATAGGCATGTACCACCAAGCCTGGTTAATTTTGGTATTTTTTGTAGAGACAGGGTTTCACCATGTTGGCCAGGCTGGTCTTGAACTCCTGGGCTTAAGCATCTACCTGCCTCGGCCTCCCAAAGTGCTGGGGTTACAGGCGGGTCCAATCTCACACACGCAATGTGGAGATGGGGAAATTAATAGCAGTAAGTCTAGTGAAGACAGCAAGTAAAAATAGCTATAAAGACACAAAACTGCTAAAAAAAGAAGCAAATATTCTAAAAAGAATAGCAAATTGGAATCATTTTGTATTAGGGGTATTAAACAATAATAATGCCTCAGTAACTTAAACTCAACATTTTATTACAGACTTGAACAGTAGTTAATATTTAAAGTAATGACCTTGAGTCATCAAGGTAAGGAAATATATCCTATATATTCTGTTCAAGAAAATAGAGACATGTACACTATTTTTCAGGATTATTTTTATCCAAAATGCTTAAAATGTTTAAAGTGGTATTATAATTTCAGCTTAAAATGAGTAAGGCTTTGAGTTTCTGAAAATTGCGTGTAGTCTCATTTTTCTACAATTTTATATAAACATGAGTTTCCCATATCAACCTCTGAAAAATTCTTGTATTTTGGGGCAAATAACCATTTGAAAGCCTGTTATAAAGTCTAGGATGCAGTATTCCATAAAATTTATTTCGGGTAAGAAGATTTTTATTCCATTCTCATACACACTAATTTATTTCACTGAACAATCACAATAATAATCTTCAGAGTTCCTACTTGGAAAAGGAGCATATGAAAAAAGGGTAACACTGAAGCTGGCTCAGAGGTTATAAATTTGATTTCTTCATGCTGGCTCCACCAGAATGGAGCTGGGTAGATAAAGACCACTTTTTGATGATTGGCTATAGTCAACCTCACAGACTGAGTCACAGTTATAAAGTTTTTTCCATGTAGTCTCTTTCCAAAATAAAAATAAAAGTCACTGGAAAGATAAATTGACATGCAAATATTTGCATTGCATATCCTGTTACAGGACTAATAGTAAAATCAAGCTGTAGCAATGGAGTGTAAGAGATGGAGAGAAGGCAGATTAAAGCCTCCATAACTAGAAGGTCTATGAACCAAGAGTAGTATTCCTGGAGGAAAATAATCATTAGGTTGGGCTTAAAGAATTAACCAGATGGGACTTCACAGGGTGATGAGGAATAATGCTGTATGTGAGTACTACGATTATAATCAGAAATAAAAATGGTCAGTACGCATTGAGAAATATGGAGTTTGGAAACATGTTAGAGGAGAGTTAGGCTTGTTGTAGTTGTTTGATGTCTTCTATGGGCAAGGTGTTGGTGACATGAAAGGGTGGGAGCTTGGCAGAGTGGAAATGGCGTAGGTTCCTGGGTCAAAAAAACGAGTTAAAATTACCAAATCTTCCACGTTCTATTCCCAAGCACAAGGCAAAAATACTTGACCTCTCTGAGCTTGAGTTTAATTGCAAATAAAATGGAGACTATAATAAGTAACTCGAAAGGTAGATATCAAACATGTAAAGTGCCTGGTGTAAACAGGCACTCAAAAACAATAATGATGTTAATG